>NC_053127.1:19978775-20251275 GCF_010015445.1 Perca fluviatilis
ATTTCTTAATTTTATTGGCAAGTGCTCGGGGTGGTTTTGAAGATAACTATTCGCCCACATCCCAGACATAGCCTCAGAGATGCTATTAAGATTACCAGATGTTGATACCAGAAGATTTTTATTTAATAATGTCATTATTCCATAATTATTTATTTAATAATTACGCTATGTAATGTATTATTGGTTGTATTTGGTTGCTTAAGAGCCTTTTCATGAACACAGGCATCAGGGGCATATATTGCTATGATTAAATACAGCACTTTAGGTAATGCTACAGTTTTACTCATGCAGCTCAACAATAGTTTTGACCTATCAGTTTAACTCACAATACCTGCTATGCAGTTATGAAAGACAGTGTGTGGAAATATACAGATTAATTTATGCACACAGATTCTGATGTACATTATGTACCTTTTACTATATATATTACCAAAGCTGAACTTTAAGCAGCAGATAGAAAATAATCCCACTTAACACCCACTATTAACATGTTATACGAATTTTCAGGATTTATGTGCTGAAAGGCTTAGAGAATTATGTGGAAATGCATCCGTAAAGTACCCAAGACATCTACACATGGTAAACACTCCTCCCCTTCTGCTATCTCCGCCATCTATTTTGCAAGGTCACCGTTGCTGCATCTGGAGCTTAGCGTCGCCAAGACAACTGTAATTAGTTTAAAGAAATGCAAACAAGCCAGAGAATTTTTCCCCCCTATCCCAGAATGATGAGCGGTGTAGCCAGACCATACTCCACCGCTGGAGTATGTTCTGGCTATGCTAGACTAATGTATTCACAACTACAGTTCAGGACAGTTGTGGAGTGTAAATGAGCCAGACTAAATGTCACAGACACAGCTGCACTAACTTGCCTTCACCTCACACTTAAGATATATATTCTGATAAAAATGGCTCCTTGTGTTTGATTTGAAAAGGAGAATTTTTTTTGTTGACAAAACACTCTTTGTGATGGAGAGGAAAAACATTACATCTTGCGCAAGGATGTAAACAGGAAACAATATGCATAGCAAACTGTTTTGGACTCTTGAAGGACAGAGTAGATATTACCAGGTGTAAATGCAAATCATCCACATCAGACAGAATGTGCTCTTAATGATGATGTAACATTGTGAAGAAATACAGCACTTACAAATTCAAGGGCACACTGTCAAATGGAATCCTAAGAATTCTAACAGAAAATACTATTAAAATGTATGTTAAGTTTTGAACTGCTTTTGTTGTGCAAGTAAAAAATGTCTGCTTGCCAGTAAGAGTAAATGGATTGATTTGTTATTGCAAGAATGTTATTTTTCAGAATAACTGTAGAGAATGTTAATACTGAAAGGAACTATACAGATTGACTCTTTGGAAGTACTATAACAACCAACACCAATAGTAACAAATACCAACTGACAGGTCTTAACATGGTCATAATCAGGCCTAGTGTCATCTAATGTATTCATGTCTGACATTATGGTGTCTACCCATCCATTCATCCTCATTATCCATTCCTGTTCATGATTACTCTGTAAGTGGGTTGCTGAAGCGTATCTCCGCTTGCATTGGGCAACATCCGGGACAGGTCAGACAAACACAAGATAACACATTCACACTTGTGGGCACTTTACAGTATCTAGTTCACCTGGCCTTCATATCTGTGGACTGCGGAAGGAAACCGGAGCACCGTAAGGAAACCCACAGGAATACTGTGAGAATGTACAAAAGCAACACAGAACAAGCCACTTGCAAAGTCTGAAAATTTGAACCTTAAAATCTCAATGCTGTGAGTGCTAACAAGTGAAAAGCCTTTTTAATACTTTATTACCGTCCATTGAGTCATCTCGCAAAGTACCTTTCAAGTGTGCTGGATTTTCAGTAATGTCGGGGGCTGATGTGCTGAAGCACAATGTTCATGTACCAGTGTGGATGTTCAAGGACTTAAACAATATTCTCCAATCAAGCAGATTCAAACTTAATTGGAAAGAAAACGACATCTGTCTTAGGGGTAAATATGTACCTGGCGTACTGGAGCAGGTGAGCTATATCTCAGACTACATGAGATGAATAATCCCCATAACATTTGTAATCCTATCAAGTCAGTCTTGTCACACCTCTTATATGTTTTTTCTTTCCTTCTCGACTAGAATCTGGTAGATTCATTTAGCGGAGCTTAAAGTCATCGATGTGCTGTGAAGACATGAAGGCATAAGAATGTCTTCTGGAATGTTCATAAACTGTATGATAAGTCAAACAATACATTTTTTTGAAATCATTTGAGATTATATGACAAGGGTGTTATGATCATGGCTAAGATTGTTTTGGTTGGACTGTCAACAGTTGAGCCGATTTCAGCGTAATCTTGTCATTATGTGCTTTTGTTTACCTCGGGAAGTGTTTTTTTGCTGACTTGAATAGATGTGTGTGGCTTATTGTCTGGCACTCGTTCCTGTGAGTTTCATTTCTATACTGACCCAGTGCTATGATCAAATTATGTAGACTATGCATCCATAAAAGCACCTATCTGTAATCAGAAAAATTATCCTCTGCACATCATCCAAATTCAATCAATCATCCAACTTTAATTACTGAATGTTACAAGGTATGCTACCTGTGAGTAAGGTGACATTTCCTAATTGCTTTATCTACATCCTCAAAAGGTGTCATAAATACTTGATAGGTGAAAAAGGTTTAAGGGAGGGTATTGTCAGCGTACGCTCCGCACTCACTGTGTGTAACTAACAAGGAAAAACACAGAGGAACCGTTGTGGTGTTATGAACATTTTCCTTCTATGCCCCTGTGGAGTTGAGAAACAAACTTTGTCTTTGTTTTCATCCAACCCTCCTTATATAAACCCCACCAGGCTGACTGTCTGGCCAAAAACATTCCTATGGCAACCAGACATTCCCCTGATCATGTTTGTGGTTCATTTTCGCTGTCACACTCAACACATTTTGGCCAATTAAAGGTATAGTAAGCAATGTTAATCCATTAAAAAAAAGTTTAAATTCAGCGAATATCTCCTCACGATCACCTAGCTCCAGTGTTCCTACACAGCTCTGGCCCTGTAAATGCAAAACAAACAGAAAGGTGCGCTAGAGCCACAAAACACTATTCGAGCCAATCAGCAACAGGCAGTGCCAGTTGCTCGCGTAAGCGAGTGATGGGGGGCAACATGTGAAAGCGCTGAGCCAGCCAAGAGTTATGAAGAGATCGCTGAGAAATAGCAAAAGAGGAAAAGGACTGAAGAATAGAAATAAAAAAGCCAGGATGTATGACCGGGAAAGGAGGAAGAGCCTAGTTAACATCGGCGAGGCTTTTCAACGCTGCAGAAACCTCCGTCATTTCAAAGGAAAAACTGATAAGGGCTCTCGTTGTTATGGACAAGCGAGTAATAATGTTACCTTCGCTGTTTCAATGTTTGCTGTTTTCAATAGGTCAATAAGGGGGGTGTATTTTTTTGGCTGTTGAGTTCAAAAATCAACAATCTTTGCGTAGCATCACTTACTGCGCCTTTAAGGGGCGAAGACTGTACATGTGTGCATGTGTTTGCTGTTTCAGCATATACGTAGGTATTGTGTATGCATGCACTGAGATAAGTCAGGATTCATTGGTAACATGCATGCCTGAGTATCTTAGGTTTTGGAGAGAAACATTACCCTTAAAATGATTCATACACATTTAAAGAATCTGTCATTACATCCTTTTAAATTACTATTTGCAAAGTGTACATTTTAAGAAAGCCAGAAGCTGCAGCAATCATTTTTGTCAGAGTAAGTGTTACATCTTTTGAACAGTGGATACCTTTTTTGAGTTAAACACTTCATATATCTTTCAGTGCATGCCAGTTTGTGTCAGTGCAATAGATGGAAATAGCTCATAGTCAAATGTTTGCTGGCTTGTTCCAGTTCTATTCTCTCTCCCTGCAGGAACCATAAACCACAAAAGACTCAAACAGGTACAAGGCAAAACCTGAGGTAGATGAATCCTCAGCCCAGTAAAAATAAATCCTGATGTTTTGTGTAAAATGAACATAAAACTTAATGAAATGTTTCACTGCAGGAGACATTCTAAATCTCATAGTACGGACTTTACATCCTAAAAATAATCAGCTTGTTTTGCTCCCCAATGTGATCACAACGCCTGCATCTGTATTTCCTCTGTTACCCCTGCCTGTCACAACATGGCAAAACAGAAAATGTGATTTTATCAAGTAGCATAATATGCTAAAGATGTCTCAAGTGATAACAGCAGGAAGCCTAAAATGTACAGGTGGCATGTCAGCTTTCACTGAATCCACCCATTCATTCATTATTTTTTGTGGTGATCCTGCCTTCCTTTTGGGTCTCTAGTCTACTAGAAGGAGAAAAAGAAGAGTCATTACCCACAAGACATGCATCCTTTCGGACAAAACCTTACATAACATTGCCTCTGCTTCCAGCCGTACGTACTACAGACACAGGATCAACAACAAAAATGCAAACAGCACACCACAGGTAGAAATAGTCCTGCTGTCCGGTCAGAAGGATTGGAAAAACCACAGGCAATTTATTCATACAGTTCCACA
This sequence comes from Perca fluviatilis, assembly GCF_010015445.1. Lineage (NCBI taxonomy): Eukaryota > Metazoa > Chordata > Actinopteri > Perciformes > Percidae > Perca > Perca fluviatilis. The sequence goes on from NC_053127.1 coordinate 19,983,340, forward strand.
GCTAATTAAACTATTCTGAGGGATTATGCAATATGTCCCAATAATTTACATACTCTCTCTGGCACACTCTTTTGATGACCATCCCGCTTGTTTAACGCATTCCAAGCATGCTGGCTGTCCTAGTGACAGGCAAGGGGGTCAAGCCAAAGGCAAATACGAGGGTGCGTGAGCGAAAAGAGAGGCAGATGGACAGAGAGAGAGAGAGCAGTAAACAAAGTGACTGTTGTGTTTATTTATTATGCATCAGAGGAAACTGATGAGGACCTGCTAGTCCCTTTAGCTCTGCTGGTTTTTTATTGAACCATCCGGCTAAGCCACTGAAAATCTCTTTCTACCCCCACATGCTTTTTTTCACAATGACGTTCCTACAGATCTGGCTGGACACACCAGGGATGGGAATGGATGGACAGAAGGATGAATGGATGTTACATAAAGGAGGAGGGGAATAAAGGAAAGATCATGTAAGAAAGGCGTGAGATGAGCAGAGAAGTGGGAAAAGTATAAGAGATTACCATTCCCCAGTTTCTGCGTATTGAGGGGTAGCAGTGTGGGTGATTATAAATCCATGCTGTTCTCAGTAACACAAGGATTACACACCCAGCTAGACCTAATCTATGTGCCTAACATCTGCTTCTGATAACACAGACACATGAGCGTACACATACACACATGCAGGCCCACACGGTCATACATGCGCGTACAACACTCACATGACCATATCATGGTCACAAATGCAGTCAGTGTCTCAAGCAATCCCATCACCTGTGTTATTCATGAATACATTCATTTTAGAGAGTATAATCAGGCACAACATGCCTGCACCATTAAAATAAGGCAACAAGGGGGATGGGAAAATTGAATGGGAAAGGGTCACATCCATGTGTGACAATATGAATTCACATCAGAACGCTGCCCTCAGCCATGTGTGACTGAGTAGCGAAGCCCTACTCCATTACCCCACTCCCCCTGCTGTTCTAACAGATTATTAAGGCAATCCTCTGCCATATGCGTGTGAGCCAGGGAAGTTAACTGCTCTGCAGCATACTTCATGTACTTTATTTGATTTTCTTGTGTCACGGAAGTGGATAAATGCCATCGGATTATTCCACACAACTCAACTGGTGTTGACATTGGAAGACCAATTCTCTCAAACTATGGGACATTTCTTTGGATTGAAAGTTTCTTTTTCACACAGCCACTTTTTGCAAACTACACAAAGAGCACAGAACAAAAGCTGAAAGCCATTATTAGGGACATGTTAATTTTACCCTCCATAAAGCTTGGCTTGAGTTCTGATATGCTGATTTGACAGGGCCCTTCAATGTTATGCTGTTGGACTTTAGTTCTGATCTTGTAAAGAAATGCTGCGTTTAACACAGGTGAGGCAGAATAATGGACAACAAATGAGAAACTTGGCTGCATCATGGGCTTCAGAGCTCAGCTTGTTATCTGCTTTAGCTCTTTTTTGGTACGCTGTCACTGTCGAGATTGCTGAGATCTGATTTTGGTAAGAAGGTCTGCACTATGTTGTGCTTTGATCATCAGTGGTTTTTATGCTCGCCAGCAGAATAAGCATCTAGATTTGCTGAAGTTGCAACGACAGTAAGATTTTTATAAGGTCCTTGTTGAACTGTGCAAGCGTAAAATTCACCTTTACAGTCTATCTGATGACTCAAATGTAAGAACAATCATAACGCACAAGACTGTGCGAGAAACACACCTAAATGGCAAACTGGAGAGCACAAACCTTCGCAAAATAGAATTCTTAATAGGATTAATAGCTTCTACCTTTGCACTATAAGTCTCTGTCCCTGTACTTTTCCTCGTTGTTGCTATAAAATTATAATCTAATGTCAGAAATTGCAACTCTAGATTATCTCTTGAAATATTCCTTGGTATATGGCCCACATTCTATTCCATATTTTTGAGATTTTTCACCAAATGTCATGAGCAAATGTTAAGTGATTAGGGTAACAGGTTTCTACAGTAGTTTTCAAATAAGCCATTCTGCCAAAGTCATCTGCAAACACAAATGTTATGATACTATAAAAAAATGTATATTACAACAATGGTCCAAATCTGAAATTATAAATGGCAACAAGTTGGTAGTAAACTGGCCAACACTTTACAACTTATGAATGGCTGTACAAAATGTTGTGCAAATTCAATATGTTGATGTTGAGTTATTTCACAGAAGTGAAAACATGACCTGCTGGCGCTGGTGGCACTAAACAAAAATATGTCATGGCAATTTATCAAGTAGTTGCCAGGATTTATTCTCTGAGGACCATGAATTGCTCTACAACATTTCATGTGAAGCCATTCAATAGTTGTTGAGATATTTCAGTCCGACTGACTCAAAAGTGTTAACTGTCCAACAGATTGACATTGCCATTCATTGAGCCAATAGCATGGCTAAATATACGCTACATCCTGAAAGTTGTTACAGAAAACACACTCTCCAAGTGCAACATTGGCAAATAGCTCAATTTTCTTCATCTCATCTAATACACACAATAACTTATTTATAACAGATTGACCCACTTGTTTATTAGACTTTCCTCACACCTCCAAAAACCTTTAATAAACATATTTTTATAATTTCAGTTTTATTATAATGCATTACATTATTATTACATGCTGTATCTATACTGAATGCTACTTAGGACTGCACACACCTTTCTCCTCCAAGCCTCTTTCTCAGTAAGTTATTTTTTTGTTTGTTTCACCTTTTTTTTTCAGCCAAGTCATTAAGAACAGGTTCTTATTTATCTGGGCCATTATAAATAAACACGAGTAAAATGTTGTTTGTATGCATTACAGCAAAACAAATAGGGGTCTCATTTTATTTTACAGTACATTAATATGATGTAATAATTAGGGTATAACTGTGTTTTTTTACTGTCTAATAAAGACCACATTATATCTAATGTTTTGGTCTAATTTGATAGAAAGTATGGCTTTTTTTGTCTTATTAGTGTACCGTAAAATAAAGTGAGACCCAAATATGGTTACACTTGTTACATTATTTCCAAAGATAAATAGATAAATCACAACATACTCTACAGACATTTGTTTTGGCAGCACTATCTGGTCATTTCAACAAAACTTTCTGCGGAACAATGGCTCTGAGAGTAAGCAACAAAGACTCATCGATATTAATAAAATCTTGTTGTCCTGTAGCGTGACAGCACAAAGAACATAAGCATATGAAGCAGCTACGCTACTGGTTCTTGTAGAGGACGGTGTTGCTGCTCAGTTGCTGTATGTGGCCAGTTTGTACGGACATCAAACATCCACATCCCCATTCCTGCTTTTATACCCACAAAAATATGCTTTATTGCCGTGATGCCACAATAATCACATTGGTAATAGATTTAGAAGTCGTCAAAGCATGTCCACCATAGTAATAGCACAGCAATATAAAGGCATTGCAGTTTTCAATTAGCAAATTTGTTTTATACACCAATGCTGTTGGTTTTCCTGATGTAAGATATTGTGATGTTGTTAAGCATGCCCCGGATATTAGGGGTCCAAGCCTGAGGGGCTGGGATCCCACCTATGTAGATGACAGCACCAGTGGTGCTGGGAACCCCATTGTAATTGTATTTAATTTTTTCCATTGATAAAAGTGTCACTACAGCCTAAACCGTACATGGTGTGGCTGTGCAATTTTCAGGACTGGTCCAGAACCCTGCAAGGACCTTAGGCACAAACATTTACACACTTCTGCCAGTAGGGGCACTATAACAAATAAAATGCATTTGCCCTATAACTCCCATACCATACTAACCTGGGAAAACCCTGACGACCTTCCGGCAAATTTGAGATTTGCTCTGCAAGTCAGTCTGGCCAAGAGCCCATTCAAGCCCATTTCCAAGTTTTCCAAATCGAGGCACAAATCCCAACCGTTGAGCAAGCTTTACATGATGACGATAGCGCAGCGACAGCAAGCAGCTTTTTCTTTACATTCAACATGACGGCCATTGAAGCACAGCAACCCGCTGATGCCGCTGTCGCTGTTACGTCACCCGGATCATTGGTCTGATTGGTTGAAGGACCGAGGTGGTTTGAGCGGCGTCCATTGGTGAAGCTAATTTGGAAATGGGCTGTGAATGAACCTTGCCCAGACCAACTCTAAGTTACAACTGAGAAGGGTCTGGTGTCAACCAGGCTAATACCATACTTCACACATTTAAAAACTTTATATCCACGATCCTTGAATTTAGCTGAATCTCCTGATACAGACAACACCCATCAGCTCCGCCTAGACTTTTCTCCCCGCAAAATCGTGATATATTGTAAAACTATGTTTTCAAACTCATCCTAGGCCATGCGTCTGATATGCACAAAACTTGGCCTATAGCATCTCCAGACAGCCCTGATAAAAATTGTTTTGCTCCATTCAAAAATCCTAAAATTACGTAGGTGAACAAATTTGTGTAGCTAGCTACCAAAACACAAACCTTTGCATAGCAAATTAAATGATATAAATGCCATGACACTCTGAGGCTCTGGACCAAATTTGGCGAACCACTAAAGAGTGCTACAAATACAAAAAGTATGTATGAAGGGCTCATTTTAGTGTGATTTTTATGAAACTTGGAGAGTACGATGTAGGGCCACTCCTGAGGACACGCCTACAATGGTGTATTGATTAGCCGAAATGTGCATGGCCTATTACACCCCCCAAAAATGGGAGGCTTGGACCCCGTCATAACTACTTTCAGTTCTAGTTGAGTTTGTGTGTGTGTGTGTGTGTGTGTGTGTGTGTGTGTGTGTGTGTGTGTGTGTGTGTGTGTGTGTGTGTGTGTGTGTCAATCTGGCTGACCTCACAGCCAGAGCTGTCTGTTGTGCCTGGTCATCACCCTGCTTTGAGGCTGACACTGGGCTGCTCTAATCTGTCCCTGCTGCTGTGCTTGAGGGCATCCGCTGCAGCTATTCGCCCAGCAGTGAGGATTTAAACAAGTGAATGGCGCTGGCCTCAATGTGTCACCACCGGCACTGCCGGTATCGATGACATATGAATCCACTGGATCAGAGAGAGTTCGACTGAACTGTTGCCACCAGTTACCCACTTTAAGGATGAATGGAATTATACTGCCACCTCTACTTGCTCTGACTGCACTGTGCACAAATTATAGTCCACAGTCAAATGATTGGTACCCTGGTGAATGCATTCACACTGCTAAATTATTTTTGGTTCAATCAATGGTGTATTGTGTTTGCAATTGAAAGACATAATACAGCTCCAGCTGTTTTAATTTTTTTCAACTTTTATTTTTTATTGAAAAGGTTAATGCATTAACACACGTTTTAATAAACCTAATAAATCAGAAAATGTACTCATATTATGTAACTTTAGATTACGTTTTAAAAAAGGCTGTTTTTTGTTATGTGCAATATTGAACTTTCAAAAGTCTGTGACAAATGCTCCACATAAGTCACAGTGTGCTGATTGGATTTCCCGTGCAGACCCACCACTGTGTGTGCATTTAGAGCAACTCCAAGCATTGTGCTCAGAATTCAAAGACGGATTCTGGGAAGTCACGCTGGGAATAGGCAGTGGAAAATGAGGGGAATGTTTGTCTGCACCGACTGCACGCACACCTCGGCTGCTCGGCATGGTAGCCTATATAGATGGAGCGAGAAAGTCAACAGGGGAGAAAAGGGAGATACACATTTAAAGAGTAGTCTGATGTTAATAGGTTGTTTGTGAAGCCGTGTCTCTCTCCGTCCTCACTCTGTGGATTTCTCCACATCCTGCTGTGTGCTTGACTGAGGGCTTCTCTGTGATATTTACCTCAGTGCCTCTTCGCCACGCACAGCAAGGGCATCACACATGGTTAGGGAAGACAATTTGTTCCTCCGTTTGTTCAGAGAATAACAAATTAAATCAGAAGGACTCCCGAGGCGGTACAATGGTTTGACATTTTACAAAGAATATAGCCTTCTTTTTTGCAACGTGGGCGCATGGGAGACTGATATGCCAAGCAGAAAGCCAGGGGCACTTCAAGAGGATGAAGACTTGAAATATGAGTGGAATGGACCTTCTTTTATGAAATATCATCTAAACGACAAATAATTTACATTTTCTCACCAGGGAATAGGTGGGACTGCCGCGTGTCCGATCAGCTTTTGCTGGCACATGGATTGATGACTTTTGTGCGAAGATAAACAAAGCGTAGAGTCGATGTAACTTCATATAGGTTACATGTGATCGCATCATAACATCTAGTCACTCATATCGCCTTTAATTAGCAGACTCGACGGAGGAACTCGGGAAGGCATCCAGGTGCGCTCCATGTTTGGTTTAGGACACACCGGTACCTGCGCTACCTGCGGGACGTAAGGCACAGTTAGGACTTGAAAGCAGCGTTGGTCTGTGGGCCAGTGATGCCGGACACATTCACACACATAAAGAACCGGACAGAGTCACGGCTGGGGCAGCTAGAGCGCACACTGGCCACGGAGGGGAGCGCCCGCCCCGCCTGGGTCATAGCAATCCTGGCCAGCGTTTTGATCTTCACCACGGTGGTGGACGTGCTGGGGAATCTGCTGGTGATCATCTCGGTGTTCAGGAACCGCAAACTGAGGAACTCAGGTAAGATCTTTCTTCCCTTGAAATGATTGTATATAATTGCAAAGGCGATTAGTGGTCGCAGCAACAAATAGACTGACTCCCATTTTGAGGGAAAAGTCGTTGTGCACAGGCCTGTTGAACTTCCATTACTGTGTCAGTATGCATTTCCATAATGATATGGGCTGTGTATGCCTGGGTGTAAAATGATGTACTGAATTTTGGATAAAGTAGTTTGTCTTACCCTGACCTTCTTTAGCTGCTTTTGACCTACAGACCTATATCACTGTCATCAGTGAACCCAGTGACACAAACTATTCCAAAGTAAATTGGTGCATTTTACAGCTTTAACATGAAGAGCACACATTTAACTGAATTCACACCACATCATCTGTAGTTTCAAGCAAATGCCTCCTTTTGGATTAGGGTGTCAACCTATGTATTGCAACCTAAATTCAAAGGATAGCTTCCATCATTATCCAGAGCACTATTCATATCATGCTAAGGGACATCTGTACAGGACACACGGCTGCTGATAGACACAGCGATAACTGGTAGGGATTTAAACATCATTTAAAACATTTTCAGTTCTTATATAGTGCATTGATGACTCGCTGATGGCCACGTATTTCTTCACAAATTTAATTAATGCTATAGTGACTTGAGTGACACTTAGCACTATTTGAAATAACAGCCTGCATATCTCTCTTGCTTCACTCTTCTGCTCTTTACAAATAAAGTTCAAAGGTCATCTTGACTCACACTTGCTGTGTAAGAGTAGATTAATAAGCCCAGGTGAGTCCTTTTGAAAAGCTGACTAGTGTTGAGAATCTATTGATGTGAATGTGTGAAATTACCCAGGAGGCCTCATACAGCTACAGTGAAGCAAAATGCCAAATCATAAAGCATGAAAGTACTCTTTCCCTGAACCCTTGCTCCAGGTAAAATGAACCTTTGAGGTTGTGATTCAACTCTTTTTTTTGATGATAATGAACCCCTTTCAAGAATGTTACTGAATCATGCAGTTGGTTTACCGCCACATTTGCCCCTCTTCAATGTACTGACAGTTTGTCTTTACTAAAAATGAATGAAATAAATTATCCCTGAAAAATGTATTTCACCGTAATGTCAGATTTTTAAAAATAGAAACTTGTCAAGATAGATATCTTATGCAGTAAAGTCTGCCACACTGTGCTGACTGGCTATTTTGTGCTTTATGGGGCAACAATTAGTGCAGGCATTTATTTGCATAGCCAATAGGATGCAACCAGGAGGAGGAAGGACTTTCTTCCTTATTAGTCAATGGGCAAAATACTACTACTTTCCTGTCATTTAAGAACATTTTGAACCTCTTCTTATATTTGTTCATATGGGAAAAGATATTTTTCTTTTATTTGAACATATTTTTTTCAGTCAGGTGGACACAGTCTTGAGAGAAAGACTCCTACTTTCTGCACACTAGCATGAATTCTTTTTAAGGCTTAGATAAGGTTCATCTTATTCATAGCTCTGAATTACCTTGAACTGAGGCTATTGATTTATTTATTGAAGCTCTTTAGAAGTGGAACTCAAAAAGATCTCAAGAAACACATTTGTAAATCAGGATCAATATGCCAAGTATGTCCTCATTTTTAAACGAGCTACCCAGGGATGCACAAAGAATTTCAGCCTTGGCTGACAATAAAGTTGTATCGTATCGTAAGTGTGATTTCATTTGTGTGGAGCGTAATATACAAAATCCTTTTTTTAAACATCATGCACAGTGACAGACAGAAAAATGTATGTCATGCATTTGTACATTTTCTTCACCACCATAAGCAAATAATATTGAGTTCAACATGTACATTGTATCACATTGCCCTTCCCCCCAAGATACTATATTCACCGTCATTCAACATACTATAGCAATGAGTTTAGACTTTTTAGTGTTTGTTAAAACACACTTTTCACAAAAATATAAAGTATAAGACTTTACGGTAATTACCTTTTTTTTATTTCAACCTTGATTTACAAGATAAAACTAATTCAAACTTTAACTTGCTATCTAGCTGTGACTGGCAATAGTTAAACAATGTCAGCTACCATTAGCTTGCATTAAGTTTGTTGGCCAGCTGGGTTGCATTTGGGATGATTGAGCTGGCTAGGTAGCTAGATACAGTAGCACAATGACTATAGCCTATTTTATTTCATGTTCAATGACTAATATTAGCTGACACATCACATAACAAAAAAATGCTACATTACTAACTCTGATTTACAACACCAGTAACACCTGTGGGTGTAAGGGACCAGATTTTAAACAAAAGTCTTCCCAATTCTTGAGTGGATAAGACAGATATAATATCTTATTAAAAAGATAATTGGTTGTTGTAAGCATGTAAGTTTGTTTTTGCATCTTTATCTCTGATGGTTTTAATTTTTACTCATGCATTATGTTGATATAACCTTAAATAGTTTTGGGAGTTGGCCCTACACATACTATGGTGAGTGCATACGGCAACATGGCCCCGGTTAAATTTAAACAACTGTGGGAGTGTTTGTCCTACATAAATCTCACATAGCACATGCAATGATATTCTATATAAATCATCATATTATATAAGATCATGTTCTGCACCGTGTTCACCCTTTTTTTTTTTAAAAAAAATTTTTTTTTTCTCCCCACTCTGTGTAAATTTTTTTTTTTTTTTTTTTTCTGTGGGGTGTTTTTTGAAAGAGAGGGTGTGATTATTCTGACCCTTTGGAATGACATTTGCTTATAAATTTTTTTTTTAAATAGGACCCATACATCAGTCAATCTCATCCACAATTTCAAGAACAATTGCCTGCACAGGGACACCTGACATATATTCAGTTTAAAGCTTAATTAAAAAATACCTATTTCTATTCAAGATTTACTTGGATATTGTGGGTTATCCTTTCTTTATCTATTTCTAGGTTTCTTATAGCCAATAGCATTTTTGCCTTAAAGCTGATCTCTCTCAACTCAAACAGCCCACTCAGCAGTTGAGAAACCACACTGAACCCACAGTCATGAACTCGAAGGACGACTACTGTAGATTGAAACAACCCACTCAACGGTTTAGATGGGAAAACACCTGACTTAACAACAGCTCATAAAGTCACAGCAGAAGCAGAGGGTAGCATAATTACCCACTACAGTTGTCGTGACTTTGCATTAATCCCTGCTGTGGCAGAGTGAATGAAGTAAACTGACCGTTAAGTGTTGGACCACAATATTTCGTCATATGCTAGGTTGGTGGGTGATGACTAACTCTGAGTCATTCTCACCTACCCTTAAAAACAATACATTCATACTGTAGTAAATCTTATAGTACAGCCTCATTATTCTGACACTGAATTGGCGTTAAAATATGTAAATCACACTAATCAAAACTCAGATGCATGTGCCATGTAACCAAGCTCCATTAGAATTGCACAATACCTTTCTGCCCTCGCACTTTTTTTCCTCTTTTGTATTTTTAAAGACCTCAATGTTTAATTTAAAGGGCTTTCTCTATCATCATGTGCCATTGTATATCAGCAAACTTGTGCCGCAGACACACAATCACACACATGCATACATTGAGCCATTTGTTTCCTGAAATTCATCTTTAAAAATTTTTGGGACTCATATACAGATGTGCGCCTGCATGCAAAAACACATAAAGCATATTCAGGAAAATGCAGTACAGTAAGTCTACACATCATATTGTGATTGTCTTGTATGAATGTACATGTGAGCATGTGAAAGGTGTCTTGTACAGTTGTGTAGGGCAGAGGTTTTTGTCCCCTGAGATTTGTCTTTGAAGGGGCGTAGGTGTTGCAAACCTTCAAAGAGATTTAGACAGGGTCACACATTACAGAGACTCTCCTCACAGAGACTTCATTTACATCACATCTCTCCACCTCCCTCTCGAACTTCTTTTCTCTAAAGCTCTCTGCCTCTACAATATTAATGTTCCTTAGTTAAAACTGAGGTTTAAGGAAAAAAACACTCTTTACAGTGCAGCGTTTCACATCCAGTCGCTCTCAGTCTGCCTCTATCCATGGTGCTGAAACACTAAAAAACAGTCTCTATTCGTCTGTCTCTCTCCATGGTGCTAAAACACTCAACGTTAAGGCCTCTTTCAATCTTTCCTGTCTGTGCTTGGGTTCTTTTGAACTTGTGGAACACATACAGTCCAACTACTGTTTGGATTCAAATTCTGCATCTAGCCATGTACAGTCCAAATGAACAGGAGTGTTTGTTGGAGTTTGAGCACCCGTCGACCAGGTGCGACCGACCGCTCATTTTGGAAGCTAGCAGGCCAGCTCCCAAGATCGCCGACCAGCTAAAGTCCATGGTCATCCAAGGTGAGAACAGTCTTATCTCGAGAAGCCATTTAGTAATTTACCGAGTGGGTTCCTCTGATGTCTCTGTAGCGTTTTGAAAGTATGATTTAATTCCTTTTGGAAGATAAACTTTGATGATGCCAAATTAGTTTGTGTTGGACACTAATGTTGTACAACAGCCAGTGTACTTTGGGTTATTATCATATATTTAAATGAGAAAGAACACAGGAAGTGTGGTAGATATACATTCCAGTTGATATAACTGTTGGCTGTATCTCACAATCCAACCTCAATTCATTTAAAAGCTCCAAAAAAAGCTTTGTTGTTTTTTAGATTTTCCCAAAAAGCCTGTTAGTGAAGTTTTGACTGGAGGTATTATGTTATAGAACAGTTGCACAGTTGTGTTGAAGTTTAGGCTAATCACTAGAGCTGGAATGGCAGCAAGAACACTCCTGCTCCGACTGCATATTTAGCATACTGCGCCCTCCCGTTCTGGAGAGTTTGGACTCCCAAGTTGAACTTGGCAAGTTTGAACTCCCAAGGAAACGTGTAAAAAGTTGGTGTACTCTGTATGGAAACAGGCCACCAGTCTCTCTGTCTGACTCTTTCGTGCGCATGGTTCTGAAACATTTAAACCCAGTCTCTCCCCTTACTTATCTGTTTCTCCCAATGGTCCTTTGTGACATTGACTAATACTGCCGCTGCTCTGTCTTAGCTGTAGTTTAGTTAGTTTTCACATGACAAAACATGAAAAGCCATGGAAATATTAATGCAGGAGAGAGAGAGAGAAAGAGAGAGAGAGAGAGAGAGAGAGAGAGAGAGAGAGAGAGACCATTCACGTGTATGTCTGATCTGATATGATTATACTTGTGAGGAGCAAGTCTTGAATACCCAGGCTCCTCTGATGATAATTTGGTTTGAGACAACTGGTCCTGACAGCTGCTTTTTCTTGGTTAAAATGAGGGACTGTTACAAATGGGTTTAGAGTTAGTGTAGGTGTGTAGTTGTGTTTGATGTACTGTAAGTGGGACACAGAGAGTGAATTTGTGTGGAGTTATTCCACTGACATATTAATCCAGAGTTCCTCCCAATGAATAATATGGAGAATTTCTGTGTCTTGACTGGGGAAATGTTGGCAGAACATATGGCTGCTTGCAGAGTATTCCAAGGAATCTCTCTGAACACTATACCATCCCGCTGCCCTGTCTATATTATGAAGTGTGAGGAGATGTACTTTAACTGTTGATTTAAGCAATGGGCTTCTAGAGGCAGTGACATACAGTGCTTTAAAGAGAAGACAAAGAGAGACAGATAGCTCTCCTCTTTGTACAAGGAGAATACAAGGTATTTCTGTTACGCATTCACAATTGACATGTGTGATAAACTAAGCCTAGCTGAGATATACCCATTGTATCATTGTCCCTATAAATCAGGTATTAAACTTTTTACCAACCACTGAAAATATTTCTTCCAATTCACCTTTAATTACAGTCTTCTTGCAATTGTTTAATCTTGCTTTGCCTAACGGTGCAGAAATACATATTTCAAAGTGACATGTTGGTTAAAAGCGAGACTTTTTCACTAATTTGTAATTGCATCCTTGTAGTTTGAAGACTGCATGGTGCCATTTTATGAGATTTATTCTTCAAAAATAAATTAAGAAACAAGTTAGCAAGAGTTGAGACACACATACATGGGGATCATAAGCTATCATACTGTTGTTAAATGTGACTTCTCTTCCAGTTCATTGTTTATTTTCTCCTCCTTAAGCAATAATCTAATTGCTGTTTTATGAGTCTTAGACTGCTACATACAATAATGAATAACAAGAAGCTAACCAGAAATCCATTTAAACCACATTAAATATGCTGGAGAAAAAAATCACAACAGGTAAAACAAATTGTGACACACAGGGTGCATAAAGTATGTAGTAGGAAGTTCATTTTCTGTGTTGATCTTTTTGATTGGTTTCAATGTTTCAAAAGGTGCTGATTTACTTACTTGCTACACTAGCATCTTTTCTAGGTGAAAAACATCTTCTCAAGTCTTAGGTCTAGAATGGATTTTAATATTCTGCTCATCACTTTTAAAACATAGTTATGCTCTTCATTTTCACTATGACCCAGTAGGAACCCTGATTTTAATTCATCATTAAATTCATTAAAATCAAAATAGGAGATCAGACAGCTTGTTCTGTTATCCCTGTTTATGCTTCACAATCGTGAGGACAGAATACAGCTGAACAGGTTGTCAGTTTGATCAGATGTTTTTTTAATTTTGAGAAGCTTTTTCAGCTTTCTGTTGCACAGTTTAAAAAAAGCAGACAGCTGAAGGCAGACTCATACCATCCACCCAACAACCCTCTTGGAACCTTTTTTATGTGCATATCAGAGAAGATGGAGAAGGCAAAGAGATGAAGAGATCACAGAGCAGGCAACATGGAAATAGAGGAGTGTTAAGCTGTAGCTCAAAAAGAAAAGGGGAAGAGATTAGACACATAGGGGCTCTGTTGCTGGTTTGATTTGAATTAATCAATTTACTTGATATTGAATTATTTTGAATTGCATGAAAATTGCATGGGACATCCCATTATACATCCCATTGTGACAAATATTACCCACTCTGTTTAGTTTCATCATGTAGTTTCATGTAGAATCCATAGGAGAGCTGAATTCCCACAGATCTATAATGCATGGGAGGAGAGAGAGGCTTTGGGGGATTCTCTGTATGTGTTGAGGCTGAATTCTTCATCATCTGGTTTTACTGTTTTTTGTCTTACTCAGTGAGTATTTAGGCAGAAGTGAAGGTTGGGCATGACTGCAGTGATGTTTTCAGCAGCTTTAAGTGCTCTGGAAGTCTGCTTCTGCCTGAGCTGTGCCTAGATACTGTTCTGTATTTTGGGTGAGGCATGACTTCTGTAATTCCCTTGAACACAGACAGCAGAATAAAGGAAGCAGGAAGACAGAGAGGAGCAAAGCATGAGAGAGAAAGAGAGAGAGAGAGAGAGAGAGAGAGAGAATGATATGGAAAAGAAAGGTTTGGAACAGCTCAAAAATGACAAGGACACAGGATATAAAATAGAGAAAGACAGACAAACATTTACATGAGAGGAAATCTCCCTCGCTATAAAAAGTATGAGAGTGATGCTGTGTTTCTAAAGGCAAGAGGCACAGCCGAAAAAATGTAAGAACTACTGTCATGTGTCATCACAATCATCCAGTTGCTATCAGTACTTTAGTGCTGAGATGGGGGATGACTCAGTAGCACAAGTTTGCACATATGCGCGCACATACACAGCAACTGACAGAACAATTTTCTTTAATCTTAATAACCATGAACACGATAGATTGACCCATTTAATCTGCAAAGAAACTGATCCGTAATTCCATTCCTTCATTCTTTATCAAATCCCGTGATGCCTGCTGTAGTATCTCCCCATATCCATAATACATGTGTTGTGATAATTTGAAGTGCATTATGTAACATTTTTTCAAAACCCTCAGGCGGCAGTGGGTGAAGAGGTGGAAGAAGCAAGGGATTTGCTGCAAGAGAAGGAGGAGAAAGAGAATGAAAGGAGGAGGAAGGTGAAATAGAGAAGACGTGAGAAATTAAGGGCAATCTAGGATGAGAAATTGAGAATGGGATATGGGGGGAGGGAGATGTCACAGGGATGTGCAGAACTGCATTCATGCAGACGGCTCTGCAAACAAGACAAACAAACAGAACGTTTGAGACAGCGAGAGACGGCGGAGCTGGTTGGAAGCTACTTGCTGATCCACTCTTGGATGCAACCCTAGAGAGATGTAGATAAAGATGGTAAATGTACATAAAGGTTTAGAGGCCACATGTTAAAGGTATGATACTGATTTTGAAGGCATCTGGGAAGTTAGTTTATATTTTAAAATACAGGAATCTATGTTCATATTGTGGTTTAACTGATGGTACTGCTCTATTTTTTGGTAGAATCTTTACAGGGCTGATGTTTGAACTGTAAAATGCTCCCAGCAGAATTGATATAATATCATAAAGCCTAAATAGTCATGGCGAAATGCATGACAAAAGGTTATAATTTGCAGCCAACTGCATCAAGATTGAGAGCTACACTTTGAGGTGTAATGCCCTGTTTAAATCATTCAAATGTTCTGTTGTGTCAGTGGTATTTATGATACTGACTGAGCGCTTTACTTCAAAGAAAATTAAAAGATGGAAAGTACAGTATTTAGTTTTCATTCAACTCATTTTCTATTCAGTAAACCCTGAAGTCATGTTAAATACAGTATAGCAGTTTAGATATGTCTGATTATCGATGGGCATGTAATCAGTAGCCTATCTTCCAAAAAGAAACCATGGATTAAAGAGATATGTGTAAAGACACCATATGTTTATGATTGATACTGAGAAAAAAACCTGAATTAAATACTAAATCAAATCGTATTTATTTCAACTCATAGTCTTGTCTTTCAAACTCTAGTTGAATATGCTCAAGGCTCTGGAGTCATGACATTTTTCTTACATAAATACATTTTCCCCTCACTTTCATCTATTGAAATTGAACTTTTTTGGAATATGTTTGCAGTTGAATGTGTTTAGTGAATTAGACAATGATAATTGTCCATTAAAGCTGCAGTGGGTAGAAAGCAAAAAAAAAAAAAAACCCAGTAGAATTTGAAGTAGAATGAGACCTCTTCCTGAAGCTCTGCCTCTCCCCTCTCTGTCGCTCGGGCATATGCGCAGGGTGCGAACTACGGGGGAGCTAGGGGGAGCTCGGCTCCCCTTAATAAGACATGGGCTCCCCTGAAAACGTGATTTGTGAAATTTTGGGGGGTCTCTAAAAATATTGACAATGTGTCATTTTGACGTGCAATTTCAGTTTTGTGTAATGTGATCATCGTGGATTATAATGTGTAAAACTTCAAAAATATAATCCATGCGTGATGGTGATTTAAACCCAATTGACCTCTCGCCGGCCCCTCCCCCAAAACAGAAATTGTCCAATCACACATCGTAGCAACCGTTACTATGTGAGCAGGTCCGACAAACACTGACTCCAAGCAAGATGGTGAAGCGGTACACCCACGGCGTTTGTAAATCGGACACTAGATACCTCGATTGTCTGGAGGATTCATTTGCACGTGTTTACTATTTGGCAGCCTGAAAACTGGTATTAAAGGCTGTAGAAAGAATGCGGAATGAAAAGAGATCATGCGGTCAACAGTGTTGCCGTAGTAAATCGGACTCCAGCTGAAGTTTATAGCCTACATCCTTGACACATATATTCTATAGTCCTAATAGTAATATACAGGCTTATATTGCAATCTCTTAGGCCTATATGTAGGTGTACTTATATTTAAATAAACACACAGTAGCTGAGTTTATGTCTTTTATTTTACTCGTGTTTTTTTCATGAGTCAGAACCATAGACTGTATTAACAGTCTATGGTCAGAACGAGGCAACAGCTGAGGGAGAGTGCATGTCCTCCGCCCCCCCGTGCTGGACCCTGTCTCCTGACAGCAGAGGGGCTGGAAAAACAAGCCGAAATAACTCGGTCAATGGTACAAATAAATCGTTCACGTTCAAGAGAAAACGTTTCATAAATGAGGGCCAACGTGAGTGGTGCCTACAATGGATAAAACCGTGTGGACGGCCCCACTCCCAGTTAAATGTTTTGAACATTACGAAGCATAAATACGTCTGCTCAAAGGTAGCTAAGGCTAGAAGCTAACTAGTTACCGTGTTGTCTAGATCTACTAACTAGAGGCAAGAACACAAATTGGACCAAAGTTATGATTACCATGGATATCATTGCCAGAATGTTAACCTACTCTCTAAGCTAAGTTTAACGAGCCCTTTAGCTTTAGCCAACATTAGTTAACATGTTAGCTAATGCTAGCTACATTAGCTGCTGTTGTGTTGGGTCTTTGAGCTTCCCAACTTTATTTTTCAAAGTCAAACATTTGAATATATCCCTCCACTGCACACTGTAACCCCTTTTGCCTCGATCTGGAGGATATCGCGGAGGTATTGCTCCAAAAAAGGTCACTGACACGCACGGGTATACCTCTTCCCGTCATGGCAATCTGTCGCGCTGGTCGTGTTTGACCATTTGTTTGTCGGACGTAGCAACAGTAACTAAGGGGGGCGGGGCTTGGCGAAAGGCTAATTCACTTCAATAAAGAAAACCATACATGCTATTCTTGTTATGAGCATCAAGGCGTGGCGGCGCTGCGGTGCAAATCCAACTCATGTTTAGTAGGCTACATGTTAACTCAAAGATTCGTAGAAAAAATATAAACATTGGAGGCCATTAATCGGTGCGCAAAGTCCTTGAAATCCATTCGGCAGTAAGCATCATATAGCCATGGCAAAAAGAAAACAAGGCAGTTTTATTAATTTTGGTTTTACTAAGAAACTGTGTAGCGATGACGTTAATAGCACGACTAATTCACCTGCTGCAAGCCCACTTAGCACACCTCCCACCGGGGTGACAACGCAAGAAGAAGCTGAAGAAATAATGTCCTCTCTGGCTGAAGATGATCCTAACCCCTCTCGCTCCTCTCTCCTGTTAAACTGGACCAGCCGGCAGTGGAGAGCCTGGAACAGCCGATATACATGGCTGTTTGTTAAGGATGGAAGCTTGGGGTGCGTCGCTAAGGTCTAATTGAACGGAGGAATTCTGGTATTCTTCGGTAGCCTGAGTACCTTTCACCGTTGTTTATGTGAAATCTCAAAAACAGCCTGATGCTTTGTTTATATATTTGTGGCTGGCTGTTTGCCCTATCTATTCCTGTCGATAAAGTATGATAGGGTAAATCCTGTAGTGCATACACTTGTAGCTGTTATGTATCTTTGTAAGTCATTGTAAGTTGCAAGCGCACGACCCCCCCCCGCGTGGAAAAAAAGTGGGCTCCCCCGAAGGCCACGGTATAGTTCGAACACTGCATATGCATGTGCAGAACAGCCAATAGAAACGCTCTCTCTGTCTCTGAAATGACCTGTGATTGGCCAAAGTCTCCAGTCACACTTGATTTTCTAAAGCCTGGAAAGAGAGCCAAGAGGAGATGCAGAAGTCTAGTTTTCTCTCAGACCACTTGAATTACAATATGCTGGATTTTTTTGCCCAACGATGCCAAAAACAAATTGCCTACCGCAGCTTTAAAATAGGTTTAACTATTGAGAAATCTATTTGGAAAGGCTCATCAGACTGCTCCCAGGACTTATTCACAAAAAATCCCATACAGCTAAAATTAAATCACTGGGTTACAAAATTTGTGAGCAAAGACAAAGTCGCTTCTCTCTCCTTGGGGGCTACATGTCCTTTGGTTTCTGTCCGTCTGTTCCACAACTCCCCTTAAGAGCATGTTTGCAGCCCTGGTATAACTTGGCAGACGGGACAGACAATTTGAGCACTCAAATGCTGTGCATCCAAAATGCCAAGTTTTCTCATCAAACACAGAATGCCCAGAGAAATTAAAACCTTTAGTGCAGCTTTAATCTTGACTTTTTTTTTCTTCCCAATGTTCACTGTTATAATGATGAGCTAAGAAAGCTTTCTGATTTAATCATCTGCTTTGCTTTACAGCTCAGTGTGCACTGAACAAAGGTCAATCTCCTCAGACTAACCAGACTTAATGTCTGCCTGCTGCACTCAGTAGAAAAGCCAGAAAGCCAAAGCATCACAGGATAATCTTGGTCCAACATGTACATTTACCAAGTCACAGCTATAGTGAAAAAAATATTACAAAAAAATCTACTGTAGAAGGGTAACCTCATTTGGAGGTTTTGCACTTTGCACTAGCTTCTGTCCTATATGTCCTAACTAGATGTTGAACTATTAAAAATACCCTCTGAGTTTATAGGTGTTAAACCTCACAGAGAGGATACAGAGAGTTTGGCTTGCCTGAGGCAAATCGTCCACAAAGTGAATTTTAAATTTTAATTGTCCTGACCTAAGTTCATCTCCACGAAAGACTAAAGCTTACCAACAGATGGCAACTTGCATCATTTGTGGTTCACACAAATAGTTTCTCATATGTTATTCGCTGTATGAGATATTCAGTAAGATTTGACAGACAGCTTGAGCTGGACTAACAGCCGTGCAAAAGATAAATAGTTAGCAGCCTTATCTCTATTTCCCTTTTTTAGTAGTCCTGTACAACTCTCTTTAGTAAAACAACCTGCTAAAACTTACTGAAACTCCCTGCAGAGATATGTCTGTATATATCTGTATGTAATATATTCTCAATATTCTCATAATGCTCACAAGGGGATAATTGTATTATTTTTTGAATAATGTCAATTACTTTCCGTATTAAACATGCTTTCAGACAGCAGCGGATATCTCAAAGAGCTCTACCCATGAGGCCTGTTTGTTGAGTAAAAGAAAGATTGTTGCATGCTTCTATGGGCTATTACCAGTGAGAAAGGAAATCGTCATAATAACATAAAAACATATAAAGTTATTCGCTTGTTTCTGTTTAAGCATACAAAGATTAAAAACCATATACAGTATTTGTTGTTATTAGGTTACTTTGTAACATGTCTGTGAGCTAACTTCTCTCATCAATCCAATGGGAAGGGCAAGTTGACCTATTCCAAATGTAATTAGTTGTAAGTTTAAGCACTTATTTTCACCCCCCTTGCCTCAGTTTATAAGTCTGGTCATTCTTCCAACAGATGTCTTCCTCCTTACACCGATAGTGAGCCGCAGTGCACAAGTCTCCTGTTCTGTTTGAAAACACTTCAATTATGCCAACAAGAAGTCAGCTGCTGCCAGACACACACATTATATGTGACACGTCTGCATGCTGGGGAGACAGGAAGTGTTATCACGCCTAATAGAAAAACAACCGTGTACCTAGAAATCTGGCACTAAAACATCTCGACAGACCTGAGCATTGTTCTTGTGCTTTGTTGATTCTCATGCACTCACACACCCAAGGTCAGGAAAGAAAACAAGTGCATTGCTAATGTGGCATGCATTAAAGATACAAATTGAGAGACACTGACAATGGACTGGAAAACATTCCATGGTGCCTATTAAAAATATGGTGCTTGAAGAAGTTGGAGCAGCAAGGAAAAGAATGTGGATGTGGACATGATTAACAGATTGATTATCAGTGATTAGACTCTCACTTACACTTGGTGGAAAATAATACATCTTTCAGGCCATAAAGCATTCATCAGAGCTGTTATATCATCAGTGTGATGTTTTAAAGAAAAACACAAACCTTGTTTTCCTTGTTTCCGTGTATTTTCATAAAGTCCACTGTTGCAGCTGGCCTGAGGCATAACTGAACTACTGTAAGCAGTAGCTTATGGTGCCACAGCAACCATGGGTCAACACAGAGCATGAACATTAGCAATATAATGTCTCTTTGCGTTCCTCTTTTTTATTTGTATCATCTTTCATTTAGTTTTAATGTTGCTGGCTTTTGTATGACCGTGTGTGCAGTGCAGTGAAGTGGGTGTCAAGTCAGGGCCCCCAAACATTTATGCAGGTCCCATCCAACTTTTTTGTGTAACAAGCTGTTAAATAGTTACATTTTTTATTTTTTTTACATGCAGTAATCTGACATCAATGAATGGCAGCTGAACTGCAGGCAGTGGTCTGTCTGTTCTCCTCTTACTAGAGAGTAGCCTACTTCAAATTTGATGTTGCTAGAGTCTAAGAGGCTTTCTGTGAGCCAGAGTCCTCTGCTAAAGAAATGCAAAACAGAGAGGCAGAGGAAGAAAGATACAGCTGATGGTACTGTAGCCCTCGGTTGGATAGCAGCTAGCCTGGCTGGTGAGCGGCCTGCCGGCCAACAGCAGCATCATCTTTAGCCAAGTTGATAAGAACTGAACTGCTGGGAACCAACAAGCAGAGCTGACTGGCAGTTATTCGCTCTGCAGTTGCCCACCGTTGCCAACTAAAGCTACAGTAAATTACTATACTGCTGTGGGTTTCACCATGGCTTGTTATTTTTTGTTGGCCTATGTTGCTGACACCAGCACAGAGAGGGAAGTGCCAACATTTGTGAAAGCAGGAGGTTTGAAACTTTTCTCAAAGATAAACTGCCAAGTGTAACAAGAGGCAAGCAGAAACCTTGTGCTAAGAGCATGTTTTCAGCCATTAGCCACTGTTAGCATCCTAACATGCTAAGCTAAGATGGTGAACATGGTGAGCATTATACATGCTAATAATCTGCATATGAGCATGTTGACATTACATTAAGCCTCACAGTGCCGCTAGTTGTTTAGGTTTGAGGACGGTTTATGGATTTTTTACAGACTAGTCATATGCAGATGGTAATACTTTTTCACTCTCGTCTGTCTGTCTGTCTGTCTGTCTGTGTGTTATACGCATATCTCTTGAATCGTTATTATATATACATATTATCGAATCGCAAAGTAGCACTACTTTGGACTGTCTTTGACTTTGAATAAAAAAATGACAATTCCCGAATTTAAAGGAGAAGTCCGGGCAAGTTTTACGTTAATCTTGATTAACCGACAACAATCCACAGGCGCCCACTGGTCTGGTGGATGTCCTCCAGAGGACAGTTAATACTTTCGCGACGAAATTTTGACTTTATTCCCCCCCTCAAAAATAGGTTATTGAGCACTGTAGTGGTTATGATCATATCAGTGACTATGTAACTACATGGAAACAGACCAAATGATGCTTGTACAGTAATAGCGTTACTGAAGGCTAGCTCTAGCTCTAGCTCATAGTTACGTTACTCCAAGCTTCTTCCCTTGTGAACACCTCCGTTCTTCACTCTTCACACACTACGCTCTGATCTGCACACTGTTGTTTACCTTTTCCTGCTACAACTGCATTCCCACGAGACTTCAGCGCAAGGCTACAGCCTTCTGTAATGCTAGTTACTTTACAAGAAACAGGCATAATTTGGTCTGTTTCCATGTAGTTACATAGTCACTGATATGATCATAACCACTACAGTGCTCAATTACCTATTTTTGAGGGGGGAATAAACTTCAAAATTTCGTCGCGAAAGCATGAACAGTGGGCGCCTGTGGATTTTTGTCAGCCGCGGCAGGCGAGGAAGGCGGGGAGGAAGTAGAAGGATGCCGTTCGGGGCTGCAAGCCTGGCTAAGGAAACTACCACACAATTCGCCACTGCAGAGACTCATATTCACCAACGACAGCACACAAAATGGATATATATGCTACAAATACACATGGAACTGCCATGTGATGATTATTACCGGAGCCTGGCTAAACACACTCACTCATCCCAGACGGCAGCTAGCAGCTAAGAGGGTAGGTGAATTTAAACAATGGCTAACTTGCTAAACGCATCTTGTTGTCATGTAAGGGCCCTGTTCATGTTGCACAGAAATTTTAATTAGGGCCCGAGCACCGACAGCGGCGAAGGCCCTATTGAAACTGAAGGAATTATTGTTTTTCCCGGCAAATTAATTGCCTTTTTGAGGGGCTTAACATATTCAAAAACTCACCAAATTTGGCGGTCGCATCAAGTCTGGTGAAAATTTACGTATTTTAAGGGTATCGGGAATAGGCGCACAAAAATGGCTCGCTAGCGTCCCCTAGAAAGTTAAAAAGCTTGAGCCCCTGCAGTGCGTTTAACGTAGACTCACGAAACTTGGTACACATATGTACCATGTCACGATGTACAAAAAACGTCATTAGAGCCATACCCTAAACCCAACAGGAAGTCCGCCATTTTGAATTCAATGTTCGAAATTAGTGCGATTTTGGCCATTTCTACATGTCGTACTTTAACAAACTCCTCCTAGAGATTTCATCCGATCAACTTCAAACTCGGTCTGTGCCATCTTAAGAGGTTAAAGATGAAAAGTTGGGTTAGGGTTAGGGGTAGGGGCATGGCGGCCATTTTGAGCGTTTAGCGATGAACAAAGAAGTTGTTGTAACTTGAGTGTACGTTATCGTATCTGCCCGAAATTTCTCACGAATCACAAGGGTCCAGACCTGAGGACACCTACAGGCCAAAATTGACTTTTGGTGATAGCACCCACCGCTGGCAACAGGAAATGCGCCTTATATGACAAACATCATCCGATTTACATGAAACTTGGAATGTGTGGTCTACATGTGATACTGAGCCGGCCCCTATAATATGACCACGCCCACTTACCCAGGCCACGCCCCTTTGATAACATTTGAACTGTTTAAGGTAGAGTCTTGTGTGAGGTGTCATTGAACTCAGCAGAGAGTTCCTTTTTAATTGGTGATGGTTTGACCCGCCCCCTACGCTTTAGCCACGCCCCTTTTCACAGCTAATGAACCGTATGACGTAGAGTCTTGTGTGAGCTATCGTTGAACTCGGCAGGGAGTTCCCTTTTCATTGTGGACGATGCAGCGTCTGAGTGCCGCGTGAATGCATGGTCGCAAGGAGCGGCGTCCGCCTGTAACCCTGACGCGTGCAGAGGCGCGAGGGCCTGTCCATCGCTGCTCGCAGCTTTAATTGCATTTTGTGTCTGTTAAGAGGCACAAAGGCACTCTTTATCTTATGCCCCCATAACTGCCGTTTTAGCTGAGTGGGAGCTCTCGCCATTAGCTGCAGCAGCTCCGTGTTGCTAGCACAGATTTGGCTCGTGTTTTTTGCTATCGACAGTACTCATATACATATAGCGATCAAGATTAACCTAAAAATTGCCCAGAGTTCTCCTTTAAGGATGTTTCAGAATCCCACACATGCAAAGCACAACCAGCTACAGACAACAAGTAGACAGAGCGTGATGCCACTTATAGGCAGGCTACCAGACACTGTTTTTGAGTCACATAGTTGTCCGTGTTTGGGGGCGTTTTTGGTGGGAAGGTAACCTGCACGCCACACGCAGACGTTCACTGGCTACCGATTGGTTTTAGAGTGCATTTTCAAATTTTAACTATTACCTATAGAGCCTTACGTGGCCAAGCACCCTCGTACATCCAGGATCTACTGCACGCACACACTCCTGGTCACTCTCTGAGGTCTTCAAGTCAGGAACTCTTAATTGTTCCTAGAACACGTTTTAAAACAAGAGGTGATCGTGCATTTTTGGTGGTGGCCCCAGGGCTCTAGAACTCTCTCCCTTTAGCCTTGAGAGCTTTGGATTCTGTGGAAACCTTTAAAAAACATCTGAAGACTCATCTTTTTAGACAAGCATTTTATTAGCCATATAGCTTTGTATGTGTTGTCATTGCTCTGTTTTTTATTTTACTGTAAAGCACTTTGTGACCCATTTTGTCTGTGAAAGGTGCTATATAAATAAAGTTTACTTACTTACTTACTTACATGCATTCCTGTCTATTTTTTCGATAAGAGGAAACTCAACAAAAAGCCAATTGTCAACACTAAATATCAAACAAAAGCCAAACACTATAAGTATTAAGTTTCTGTGAGCTGTAGCCTACATTAACCATTTCTAACCAGAGGCAGAATATAAAGTAATCTCTGAGATTATTCCTTTACAGCGCTGTGCAATGCGAGAAAATCTCAGATCTGAACTGGGCAGACACAGCACTTTTCATCAGACTCACCCCAGGTTAATTAAGTAAACTGCTAACTAACAACATTACTGTTGCCAAAATACCTACGCGAATCAAATCCCCTACTTCACCGTTAAACTGTCAAGCCACCAAGTCATACGACACAAGACAACACCGTCTCTCTCTCTCTCTCTCTCTCTCTCTCTCTCTCTCTCTCTCCCTGCGCGCGCACACACACACACAAACACACACACACACAAACACACACACACACACAGTCTGGTTCTGGTGGTTGATTAACGCAGATATGTGCTGATTAGCTCTCATAACGGGCCAGGTGGGTATATAGCGCACTGCCATGAGGCTAATGCTGATTACTCCACATTGTCATTGTGATATTTTGCGATTACATTCTGAATCTGCAACGTTCTCTGTCAGGTAAATCAGTAAGTCAGTAGTAGGGTATACAGGGGAGTTGCATATGAAGTGGTTTGGGGTCCTTCTGTAAGTAATTATGGGGTACAATATGGTTTTGATGAATTCTAGAAGCAGCAATACCACAGGCCAAGCAATCGGCAACAGGCACATTTTCAACAGGCACTGCACTAGTTAACATTAAATACAATGCAGTCATTGTATCACAAGCTGCTCATTTCACCTGTCCGGTGAGTCCCAGAGACCTGCTTTAATCTCCAGCTCTTTCATATAATCGCAGCGCAGCCCTTCATCACTGAGGTATGAACGGTTCAGACTTTTTAGAGAGAGCTGAGATAAACTAAAGCTTCCTGTTTGGCCTGGTGTGTTGGATGAACTTCAACTTTCAAACACCAAGTCCTTGAAACTTGGTGTTTCTTTGGTAATTGCTTTGGTCGATACCCCACTTTAACTTCCCTGCAGCCTCTATACTGCTGCTCAGATGTTTTCTGATTATTCTGAGATTCAGAGAACTCTCTCTCGCTCACTCACTCTCTGTCTCTCCTCTTCAAAGGTGTCAACATTCAGTTCAAGTTTGTGGTATATTTTGCCATTTATTGTCAGATGTTAGGCTCCAGTACTGTTACATAACATGTTGGTGCTCTCTTATCAAGCCAATTTCTCCCAATTTGTGTTGGCTTTGACAAATCATGAGAAATAATTTTTGGTAGTCCCTATTTTTGAAAGATTTTTACATTGGCTCTGGCTCACAGTACATTCACAATGCATGACAAAAGACATCACATGCACGATGTAGCACATTCAGGAATACTGGAGAGTTATTATTTGATCTCTACTTCAGAGTGCATTTAATGTGATTCGTGACACAGCAGTCTATCATTTTACTGAGCAAAGACTGTTTACAATAAATTGCAAATTATACTTTTACTTGAAGGTTCTATGTATTAGTCTAGTTATACAATGCTCATCCGTCTACGTTGCCACATTTCACAATTCTTGTTCCTCCTCTTCTAATATTACATTAAAAAAAAGAATTAAAACAAGGCCAGGTTAAATGGTTTGTGTGATCGGGATCCATTTAGCATCATGGAGCGTGGCCATAACTCAGCTCCTGAGGGTTCTGGGTTTCTGTGTGTGGAATCACTCATCCCTTCACCTGACAAGCTTTTTATCACAACACTGTATTGCAATTCCACCAACGTCGTCATTATGCTGACTTTCTCTTGCAGCATGAGGCCCATGTTGGCCAAACCGAGACAAGCCCTGGAGCACGCGCCTGAACACAAAACAGCCATATGTACAGACAGCACTAATTATGCAATGGCCAGACATTTGGAAGACGAATGCTGTCTCTTCTCATTGTGCTTCGGAACTAAGCAGCCTTCAGACCAGCGAGCAATTTATCCTAACTGCAGTAACAAAAAGAGATATTTTATTACATATGGTAATGGGGTCAGGTTATCTGACCATCATCATGTGATACTAAACCATCTGTCTTTCTAATGCATCACCTAGTGTAATGTTCACACTATTTTCTTTCCTGGTGTTGTCTGTGTTCGTTTATTCTATCAGATCTATTTGCTAAGCATTTTGTTCTAAATATTTAAATCTGTAAATACTAAAACCAGAAATGTAAAAAATGTTCATTAAGTTATTAAGAAAATAGCCCACATCCAGGGCAATATACAATTATGTCCAGAAAATACTTGGTTATGTATCAATATGATTATTTTTAAATGTGGCATATCAATTGAGTTTAAGATTAAGATTAAGATTTGTCATTTTAAAATTAGTTATAGTAGTAGTAGTAGCCTGCCATTCCCATTTATCATGGAGTTTCTGCATAGTAAAAATCAATTGTAGGCAGACATATTTGAAAGAAATATCCCAAAGGACTGTGGTCCAAAACAAATACCTGTCCATTCCACATACAACAGATAATATTTTAAATAATTCCATGTATGAGCAGTTACATTTAGAAGCATTATTTGCATATGTGCAAGTAATTTAGCCCAGCTGCACACACAGATGCACACACTGGGACAGAATGTTTAGCATAAACTGGTGTTCAGATGAATGGTGGATCAGTAAAATAAATATGAACACAAGCTCCACATACTGATGCACACACAAACTGGAAGATGAATGACTTTGATAGGCTACTTCCAGTATGGACATTTGACACAGCATAAAGAGCAGGAATGTGACACTTTGTCCAATCTACTGAATACAACTATTGATTGTAGTTAAATATGCAAACTGTCTCTGCAGAGAGCCAAACAGATAATTTATTTGCATATTAAGATGTGTATTAAACTTCATACAAACATTTATGTGTTGTGTAAAATATATGAGATTCACTTGGACTGAATTAGAACAACTGTATCTTTACCATCGTTTTACACCTACTGTGTAGGTGAACACAGTTATTAAAAAGAGCTACTGCGTGAAAAAAAACTAATTGGAAGAAAGTGTTTGTGGTTGCTGAATATTTCAGTAAATCTTATTTAGCCATTGGTTGGCTGCTGCTTTAATTAAAACCATCTTTGCAAAGAAGCTCTTCCTTTAGCTGCCTCCCTTAGGTCTCTCTCTCTCTCTCTCTCTCTCTCTCTCTCTCTCTGTCTGCCACCGTTGCCTCTCTTTAGAGAACACTGTACAGTGTAAACAATGTGCATATGACGCTTTATTTATGAATCACATTAACTTGCACACCCAATGATTACCATGTTTACAGTGTAAAACACCCAGCTCCAAAATATCAAATGCAAGATGATGAAATAAGTAATAAACTGTTTCCACAGTTGGAGAATAAATAATTCTCATACATAAAAAAATACCAAAATCCTTTTGCACACTCAAGAATATTAAGTATTATTATATAATTTAGTATTATTTTTGCTTATATTGCCTTTGGGTAGTTACTGCTCTTAGTTAGATAGATAGTTTTTATAGATTTGTATGCAGTTTTTATTTCTGGAAAAAGCCATTCAATGTAGTGTCACATCACTTTACTATTATACTCACAAGGTTTTAAGGCAAACACAACACACTGACCGCAAAAAACAAACAGAACCCTCATGCTGTGTGCTGTACACTAATTAACTGATGAAGCAACTGCCATGCAGTATAACCTTAGTCCCAGGAAAAGTGCAAACTGACACCAACTGCTGAGTAAATCATAGCCATAATGATAAAGAACAACTTAAATCATGGTCAGTCAGGCACAAAGACAGAAAGAAGGTGTACAGGGCTACAGTGTGAACTTGTTTGGATGGGCGGTTCTCAAAGAATACCAGAGGCCAAGCAATCAGGCACATTTTCAATGTGTACTGAAGAATAACAGCAGCAGCAGTGGCAACAACTGGTAATGTTATTACATTTAAAGAACAACTTAATATCATCTAAAAAAAAAAAAAAAACTTGCTTACCCCCAATGTTTGCAGTGCTGCAGTAATGTAGCAAGGATGATGTTGGGAGTGATTATACTGTTATCCCAAATAAGTTGACTTTACTAGAAATATGCGTGGAAACCAGTTGCCTTAAACCGTTTAAGTAGGTGTTTAACACAGAGCGGTAAGTTTATGCAGTAGACAAATCAAGTTTACATTAGTATTCATTACTAAAAATCATTAGTAAACATAAAGTGACTATATATGTAACTTTTTAATGTTTCTGAAAGTGTGTAATTTTTCATCTGTTGATCATAAATGACCTGTAACAGGAAACGAGACTTAGGCCTACAGTGAAAAGAACGCATTTTTATATAGTTTTTAATAATGCCTTTGCCCAGTTATTCAAGCAAAGTCACAACATGATTTACGGTAGGTAGATGGAAGAAACACACACACTGACAGTTCACAGATTTCATTGTAACACCAGTAGTAGGAGTGTCCAGCCAGGTAAAAGGTACCAGGAGATTTCTTTAAAGGGGTGATAGAATGCAAAACCGATTTTACCTTGTCATAGTTGAATAACGACAGTTCAGTGGGTAAAAAGGACATACATAGAAGCTCAAAATCCCATTGACACCCCTTTACTATGAAAATCTCATATTTTGAAACTGCCGCTGAAAACGGGCGAATCTCAACAAAGCTAGTTGCTTGCGTAAGCATCTCAAAATCCGGAACCTTAAGAGAACGGTCATGCCCCAACATTTACATAGGCTACACAACTGACCTGAGATCAGGTAGTCTTCTGAATCTAGCTAGGTCACGCAGATCTCTGCTATGCCATTACAAAATTCACTTCTGAAACTTTTTTATGCGAGAAATCAACTATGTAAAGCTCAAATATGGGCCATTTTACAAAAATGGATGGCTAATTGCAAATTTTGTCCGACTGTGGGTCGGAATTAAGCGGCCGGTGCTACCTGGGTTGTTACCTCGCCGCCCGGTGAGCTCCGTTACGGCTGGCAGCCATACCCGCGCAGAGTCACCGGTAACACCGCTAATGGACCACTAAACGCCGCGGCTCTGACAGACCTCCAGGGCCTGCAGCTCCCCTCTTCCTGCTAGCTAAAAGCCCGGTATGTGTGAGTGAGAGCGCGGTCAGCGAGCTTGTTACACCAGCAATCTGTTACCACAGGTTCCAGTTACTCTTTTAATGTGTGTAATTATAATGTGTTGAGTTATTTAAACAAACGATTGGGGAAATAAACGCTGCTTGTCCGCGAGGCTGGACGTAGCTCTATCAATGAGAGCTAGCTAGCCACCTCTTAGAATTCCTCTGGAATTCACAAATATTCATTAACTTGAAATCGGACACCGTTGTTAGCTTTATAAGACCTTTAGGTAGATGTTGTATAAGTGGCGTGACGAAATTCAAACTGTAAATATACTCAAATTAAGGCGAAAAGGAAGCTAACTATCCGTGATTTGTAGCTAGGATTGAAGGGACAGTCACAGCTAACGAAACACCTAGTCTTCACAAATATCCATTAACTTGAAATCGGACACCGTTGTTAGCTTTATAAGACATATAGTTAGATGTTGTGTAAGTGGCGTGACGAAATTCAAACTGTAAATATAATCGAATTAAGGCGAAAAGGAAGCTAACTATCCGTGGTTTGTAGCTACAAATAGCTAGGATTGAAGGGACAGTCGCAGCTAACGAAACACTTTGTCTTCACAAATATTCATTAACTTGAAATCGGACACCGTTGTTAGCTTTATAAGACCTTTAGTTAGATTTTGTATAAGTAGTGTGACATGTGTGTAACATGTGGTAACAGATTGCTGGTGTAACAAGCTCGCTGACGGCGCTCTCACTCTCACACAACGGGCCATTTAGCTAGCAGGAAGAGGGGAGGCAGGCCCTGGAGCTCTGTCAGGGCAGCAGCGTTTGGTAGTCCCTGCTGTGGGCTGCCAGCCGTGACCGAGCTCCAAGTACCTCATAGCAGGCCGGGGTCTGTGAAGGAAGGCAGGCCGGCGCGCCGGCAGCACCGGGCCGGTGAGGGCGCGGCCGCCGGCTGAACTCCGACACAAAGTCTTACCAAATTTGCAATTAGCCATCAATTTTCGTAAAACGGCCCATATTTGAGCTTTATATGGTTGATTTCTCGCTTAAAAAAGTATCAGAAGTGAATTTAATAACGAAATAGCCCGATAAACAATGTATAACTTTGCAGTGTCTGAAATATGAGAGTCTCCCATGTGTTTCTATGTAGTTTGCTCAAACCAATCAGCGTGTAGCTCATTCTGAATATTCATGAGCATACCATATTTGGAAGAAAAGCTCTTGTTCCAAATATTCACAGGGTAGTTAAGGGCCTAATAAAATATCATTCGGGCAATTTTCAGCCCAACCAATGTTACATACCCCATTAGGAGACCTTAAGGAACAGTGTAAAATACCCTATATAATCATTCTATCACCCCTTTAAGCCTAATTGTATTCTAATTTTATTTGAGAAGTTATCTGAGTATGTCATAGCTGGCTTTTTGGGCAGGGACATCGCAGAAAAGAAGGAAATTAAACAAAGAACAAAAAGCTAAAAGGAAAAGTCAAAGACGACGGGTGAAACCCGAATCAATGTCTGTCGGGCTTTCAACAGACGGAGACAATTACACGATTGTAAATGATTCAAAAACGTCCCCGAATTGACCCTCAAGTATGTAATATGTCTATTTCATTCATAACAATAACTTCACAATGCGCGATGTGATTGTACGCCAGTAGCAGACATTAAATTACGCCCCCCTTCCATTTAGCACCAAGGTTTTATTCCTTTTAGTCCATGTTTGTAATGGCTTACTGTTTTCTTGTCCCCCTGCGTAAAGCGTCCGTGGTGTTCATGAAATGTGCTATATAAATCTAAGTTAATATTACGTTTGTTGCTACAACAATCTCTTAGTGCTTTGGCTCGTGACAGTGACACCCCTAGCTCACGAGACATCCAGGCTAAGAATAACAATTGAACTGCAACGATGCGATCTGTAACGCGTTCTCTTATTGTAAATGAGCAACATATTGATCAATATATGACCTCCCGGTAACGCTAACTCACAGTAATACATAGGCTAGTGAGTAATACAGCACCGTAAAGAAAATGCTTTTAAGACAGCAAGTATAATAAAAACACTACCGCTTTTGTCCAAAGCGGCCGCTAGAATCAACACAAACTCAGTTACATTAAAAAATATTTTTTTTCTGGAGTCATGTTTTCTAAAATAAGCATATTAAATTAAACATGCAAAACACATAACAAATACAAAAACATTGTGTTACTTAAAATACTAAAGATATAGCTTGTTTACATAAATGTATTTTTCTTTATGACAACCTAACTCTAAGAACAACGTATTCAACAAAATTGTCTGATACTTTACAAAATAGGAATACAATCAGTACGTCATAAAAGCTACTCAATGTATCTACTCAATATCTCAATACAGCCATGATCGCGATGTATGGAAAGTTCCATTCAGCAGACAGAGTTTCCACCATTTAATCCTACATGACATAAAGCTCTTTGCCACTGCCCAGATCCCATCAGTCCCTACCCGAGTCTCCGTCATGGTGCAACAATAAATGTAGATAAACATGAACACTTAATCGACCATACAAAATTAAAACCCAGATAATTTAATTGCACACCCAAAACATTAACAGAACATTAATAAAACACACTTTAACTACGACAGAAACCGTTCAGAACATGTTTTTTGTCTTCCCATGAGCCTTTGCACCGCTTCAGCGCAGACCAGTTCAAATGACCCCGACCCCCCCCACATACTTAAGATCCTTAGATCTGCTTAATATGATCTGTGCACTGCATACTTAAGCTGATTAAACAACTAATGTGGTTTAGTAATGAATATGTTTTTTAACGAAACATGAAAGAATAGTAGACCACCAAAAAATTCAATTATTGCTAAATCAGGGTTTACAGTGGTGCAGCAGATTTAAAACTTTAAACCAGAGATCAGTGAATCTGCTGGACTTCCTGAATCATATTTTATTGTTTTACCAGTACCTAAAACCCCTCGCCCCAACCACAGCAGCCGCTTGCATTGTTTTATGCAGATGCAAAGGCGGGTGTGTAGTGTGTCGTTCTACCGCAATGCAAAATCTCTTTAGCACGAGGTCAAGGAGAGTAAATACTATGTGGTAGGTACGAAACACAAAGAAAAACAAGGCAGAATAAAACAAGGAACAGAAAACAAAAATCTCTGAACAGTTAATTACATTCATGGCTAAATGTTTTACAGTACTTAAAATGCAGGACACGTTTTAGCCTATTGGTCTTTGTAATTCCAATTTTCTGCCTCAAAGAGAATCTGCAGCAATAACCTTTTTTTATTGATCTACTGTCCATCCAAATGTGCATGTCCCTGTTTGATGTATTTGAGCTGGTTAGAGTCGACCACTAACTTCCAGGTACATTAAGACGGTCAAATCGAAAGGACTTGTCTCATTTCTTACTGGATAAATTGCTGCACATTTCTAAATACAATGTTACCTCAGGGATGTTTATACCAATTAATTGAACAGGATAACATTCCTCCTCTATACTTACTGGTGGGTTAGATAAATGGTGGTGTCTAGCCAAAAGTGTTGGAAAAAGGCTACTCGGTGAACCATGGATGAAGTGTTTGCAAATAGGAATTGTCTAGCCATTTATTTATGGGGATTTTGTGGATTTTATTCATTCATGCTGTTATTTCGTTGGTCCCAGTTTGACCGAAAGCTCAAAGAAAGTGAAACACTGCATAAATCTAAGTGCGGATATCCTTTCTATCTGTCACGAAAAAGCAAAAATCAGACACTTAAAATGTGGATTTGCTGTAGGCTCTATGTGTCCTTGCTCTTGCAAAGAACATTTAAAAAGTTTTACTCACTGTACAATATTTGCCTGAGGCAAAAACTACTTTTCAGTTATAGCATAATACTACATCTGAACTCTTAAGAACAGACTCAAACTTTGCTGAAAATCCTGTTCTTCTGTGAACTTCTTTTAATGTGTGGAGTCTAGAGAGTGATGCAGTGCACTTTTTAGGTCATTTTCTTCACATAGTAGTAGCCTGACATGCTTCCAATCCATTTTGGACTGGCCACATGGCCTGATCATCCACTCTGCAGTGTGTGTTTTGTCTCTTTTCTTCTGTGAGAAACACATTTAACCTCTGAAAATAAGGTGAAAAAAGAAAAAGCAGGATCATTAAGGAGCTCAAAAGGAGGGTTATTGGGTCGTATCATTCAAAAATAACACTGGCCGAGAAATTTGAAGCAGCTAAGTGAAAAGACACAGGAAAGAACAGGCAGTGGTGGAAGTGGTAGAAAGGTTTGCCTTGTAGGGTCAGCTATGTGTGACCAGGCAGTCGGCAGGGCAGTAGAGTGAGGAAGCTGCTGGCATGCTGAGGAAAGGGCTCTGATGTATAGTAGTGATGACAAGATCGTTTATTGCCTTGCCTACAAAACTATGAGAAAATGCATTACTCTTTTATCTTGTCTACTGTCATCAGCTTATTCTCCCTTCTCTTCTTCTGCCGCTAACAATCCCATCCTCTGCCGACCTTTAACCTCCTTTTATTTTCCACCATCTTCCTAATTTTCTATTTCCCTGTTGACAGATTTGATCATTCATCTCTGCAGATTGAGTTATACATTGCCTCCTGTTTGTCTTTGTGTCATGTTCTTCCATTTAACAAATAGAAGAAATTACTAGAGTTAACAGCTTCATTAAAAATAACAAGGCTGTTAATTGTCCAGATCATGTCTTGTGGAGATATTATTTCTTAGCCTCCTTAAATGAGATTGGCTCCCCACTTTTAACACCGCCTTTCCTCATGAAAGTGCAGCTTTTATCATGCCTCACCACGTTTCCCTCCACTCCTTTCTGGATTCAGTCCCCATTCCTGTCATTCCC
Source organism: Perca fluviatilis (assembly GCF_010015445.1). Lineage (NCBI taxonomy): Eukaryota > Metazoa > Chordata > Actinopteri > Perciformes > Percidae > Perca > Perca fluviatilis. Next base: position 20,017,517 of record NC_053127.1, read on the forward strand.
TTACCATGTTTTTTTTTTGGCCCCACAACTTCACTGAAAACAAATGTAAATGCAACAATGCAACTCTGCCTAGCATGTCTTCCTACATGGCATTTAAAAAAGCAAACGAGAGGAAAATCTTTGCAATCCCTCCCCGTGGGCGAAATGCTTTCAAACATGCAGGGAAAATGCACAAAAATAATTTTTGGTTCTAATATTGTTTACTACAATGATGCATAGATGCCTTTGACAAATCAGATTAGGTTTCAGTCAACATTATCATATGCAATCATGTGCATGTGAATAACCTTGTGAAGAGCTGTACAAACATCCAATCCACCTATAAGGCATAAAATGAGGGAGAAAACAAGCAGCAGTGCAAAAAATACTGTTTATTATGCATGTTTGTTCATTTCCTCTTTGATTGGTGCAGCCAAATAGGTTGCTACTGCAAATTAAACTCAATGCTTCAGAGTGTGTATATGCTTTCATATGGAAATTCAAAACATTCAAGGTCTCTGAGCAGTTGCTCGTCCAAATTACACCCCTATTCCAGCAGCTGCTGGGTAAATGAAGTTGTAGTGTAATCTAACTATAGTTTACATTGCTCTAAACCCTGAAACAAGATTGTCTCATTTAAGCTTATACTCTCATTTATGAATATGATGAAATGTGATCACCATCATAATCCGTGGTTTAGTGAACAGATGGTTTAAAAAATTCTCACAGGTGTGCATCTACGTGCGCTCGCGTGAAACGCACTGCACTCTATCAGGCTAATGTAGGAGAAAGTGAAGCGGCCAGCTACTGCTCTCGCACGAACGCACGTACGCACGCACACACACACACACACACACACACACACACACACACACACACATTTCTTTGGTTCATGCCAGAGCAGTGCACATGTGGCAATGGCTGCTTATCCAGTCCTCATGCATTAACAGCATTGCGTGGTCAGAGAAGTCATTAACAGCTATCACAGAAAGGATTTGTCTTTGCATTTTTGTTGAAAATTACAACCATCTGCCTTGATTTTACACTGATACATGTCCATTATAATAATAATAATAATAATAATAATAATAATAATAATAATAATAATAATAATAATAATAATACATTTTATTTATATGGTGCTTTACATACATTAGTTGTGTGTGTGAGTATAAAACACTATTCACTCCTTTATCTCCTCCTATTTAACTCAAATTAGAGGGTGAATCCAGTGTTTATAGAAAAGCATATGTATGGTGTGTCCTACATAATAAAGGATGTGATTCATCTCACAATCAGAGAGCAAGTTACAGTAAGAGACTGTCTCCCTCGTGTCTTCTTCTCTAGGTAATGTGTTTGTGGTGAGTTTGGCCTTTGCTGACCTCGTGGTAGCCTTCTACCCATACCCCTTGGTTCTCTATGCTCTCTTCCATGACGGATGGGCACTGGGAAACACACAATGCATGGTAAGGCCGCATCCGTTACCACATGTTTCAGATTACGAACAATACAACACCAATAAACCCTGACACAAACACTTCACTTTCTTTCTCTCTGTCTTTCTGTTCAGGTCAGCGGTTTTCTTATGGGGCTGAGTGTCATTGGTTCCATTTTCAACATCACTGGGATTGCAGTGAACAGATATTGCTACATCTGTCACTCATTCTCCTATAGTCGTCTGTACAGCTATCGCAACACTCTGCTGTTTGTTGCCTTAATTTGGGTGCTCACAGTATTGGCCATTATCCCCAATTTCTTCGTTGGCTCCCTGCGCTATGACCCGCGGGTCTACTCCTGCACCTTCGCCCAGAATGTCAGCAGTTCCTACACAGTGGCAGTAGTGGTGGTTCACTTCTTGGTTCCCATTGCAGTGGTTACCTTCTGTTATCTACGCATCTGGGTACTTGTGATTCAGGTCAGTCTCCTGCTTCTCTACACGGTTATTTACGTCTTTACAGGCACACAGTAGGTATTAATGACGAGGGTAATAACACTAACCAAATAAACCAGTAAACGTGCCATCAGTTGTTAATAACACAGACACCCCTTGGACCAAACAATGATAAGCCATTAGCCTTCCAGGGTTCAACCTAATTGGACCTGTAATGTAAACAATATGGTCACTCCAAGTTTACTGGACTACTACAAGTGTAGATTTAAAACAAACTGAACACAGCAACGATTTGGCAAAGTCGTGGAATATTATGTTTGACAGGCAGATAGATGGATGAGATCCCTGAAGTGGTTGTATGTGTGTATATCTGTGTGGGTGTCTGTCGGCTTTTGTGTGTTTTGATGTGTGTAACATAGAGAGGCAGATAGCAACAGTAGCTTTATGGCATCATTAATAGTCTAATTCTTATCTTATGTGTTTTCATCATGTCCAGGTGCGACGTAAGGTGAAGACAGAGGAAAGCCTTCGCCTCAGACCAAGTGACTTGCGGAATTTCATCACCATGTTTGTGGTCTTTGTGCTGTTTGCCATCTGCTGGGCTCCACTTAACCTGATTGGCTTGGCCGTGGCCATAGATCCGTCCCGTGTGGCTCACCGTATCCCTGAGTGGCTTTTTGTGGTCAGCTACTTCATGGCCTACTTCAATAGCTGTCTGAATGCCATCATTTATGGCTTACTCAACAGGAATTTCAGGAACGAGTACAAACGCATTGTCACTTCCGTCTGGGTGACTCGGCTTTTTGTGACAGAGACTTCCCGAGCTGCCACGGACGCCAGGAGCATGAGGAGCAAGCAATCGCCGCCTCCGCCACTCAACAACAACGATTCAGTCAGAGATCGCACAAACAAAGAATGAAATCTTAAATCCTTGAGCCTGTTAATTCCTGTTTTTATGTGGCATCCAGTCAGTTGTGCAGCTGAAGAGTATCAAGTAATGGATGAAGCTGGAATATATGGCTTGGTTTTCTGTTCGCTGACATCGAACAGAACAGGGCGCAGATGTTTACATCTGTGGAGAAGTTTTTTTAAAGTTGAGAATAATTATATAATAAATATAAGTTCTTGAAAGTTTATCATTTGGGGGATTAATTTAACAACTTTGCTATTGTGCTAAATAAGGCCAAGTTTCCTCTGTGATTATCAACCACCAAGCATTAACAGAGCAAACATTTAAAAGATGAGTTATGTCCTGGGAGAGCCATGCATTGCAGTTTCACTTTGCTTGTACTCTTTCATAAACATTTCATAAAAAATGTAATATCCTTTAATATCTACTGCTGTAGAGTCTTTGACATATTTCACAAAACTGGTTTAAAAGCCTCAAATAGTACAACTCGCCTCACCTGAATGCCAGATGAGGAGATGATGTCAGTCTGTCTGTAACGTCTAAGATCAGTTTGTGGGGTTTGACGTGGTGACAGTAATGTGGCAGTAGCATGATACTTCACGCTGCCTGGTCTGACCTTGCACTGCAAAGAACGACAAACAAAAACTTAGTAATGAACATAATACACAAATTCAGGAAATTAACTCAAAGCAATTATTGCACAAACCTATCACCACACTATGTAAAAAGTGCCAATTAACATGTTTGTTTTGGTTTTTTAAAAGTTCAAAAACAAATAGTGTATGTGATGTAGCAGGTGGAGGACACCTACTGTACATATCTACAAAAGTTGCTGTATCCATCGTTCTACATATCACCTTACTACTACTATTACTTCTCAGCTGCTGTGGTTTGACCATTATGTTATTGCAAAACCAAATTGCAGGATAGGTCACTATAGACTCACTCACATTATCTTTTGAATCCAAAATGTTTCTAACTATGAGCAAAAACAATCTAAGAAAAACATAAGCAGCCTATTTCCTGGAGGGCTAAATATTAATTTGATATTGAAAAATTTGTTTTCAATTGAATAATGTTGACTAGTTTTCAAATTTTCTGCTACACGAGTGCATTTACTAAAGTTTAATTAACTATCAATTTACCATTTATTAATAATGGTTATTATGAAGTTTAACAAAACAATCTCAACATACAGTATACTGTACGACTCTTAACGTAAATATACCATATATAGCTTCTAGGATTACAATTATTGTTTATTTCATATTAATGTTCAATATGTTTGTTTATATATGCACCAACCACTAAGGCAAATTCTTTGTAAGTGTTCTCCAGGCCACAGCAGGCCAACAAAAGGATTAAGATACATGGAAATTCAGAAAGCCTCCAGCCAGAAAAAGGAAGCAGATACAGTATAACATTTACTGAATATGCAGGAAGCAATAGAAGGGGCACATGTTCCTCTGCCTTCTACATCATATGCAGGATGTGGCAGTCTGATGCATTGGTGATTTTTATTCTTTATTCTGAAATACTTATGTACATAGGTAATGGCTCTTTGTAGTTAATTTATTTTCTAATGAAATGTAATTCACCAGGAACACATTTTTATGATTTCAATGTGGAAAAACAAAAGTGTACATAGGAGTTGTACTGTCACTTTGTCATATTTCTTGACAGAAGAGTGACATCCATTGCCTCTTGATTGAATAGTGTGTCGAAAGATGTAGATTGTTGAGAAGGTACAGCTCATATCTGCATTCCCATCTCAGGGTGCCTATACCGAATATTTTGTCATGCTACAGAGTTGTCTCTAAAACATTTGCAGTTTATAAGCTGTCATATAAGGGAGTCTGAAGACATTTCAAAGGGATATTTCGTACATTACTGTCAGTGTGTTTTTTAACTGTGGTATATTGTTATTAGAGATGAATTCAAAATGTGTTTTTATAGCCTTTATATAATCTGAAGCTAAATAACCCCACACAATTAACGTTAATTACCAGGTTATGCCTAACCTTTATATCCATGTAATTCTACTACAGTAAAGTGCATCTAAAACAACCTCTTGCTTAAGCATGTACATGGCATCACTACGAATACATGTGTTTTTCAGTGTGGAGTGATGAAATCAACTTGTAATTGCATAAATCAAACATCCAAGAACGGCAAAACAAGGTATTCATAATAATTGTAATATTTTTAATTTTTAATTTTATTTAAATTCATTATTTTATTACAGGGAAATGTCTGGCAAAACATTTTGTCAACTGATTGCAACATACGCATACAATATATTTTGACATGAGTCATAATTTAAAAAAAAAAAAAAAAAAAAATTTTAAAAATTTATCTTTCCTATACGCTCACTGTCGGCAGCCTTACTTTGGGCCTTTTTCTCCATGAGACCAAGCGCTAGCTTAAAGGATAGATTCACACAGCATGTTTGTAAAGCACAAGCTCACTAACCACTCTGCTGCAATGTCTCACTGGGCTTTAACTCAGAATAATGACTTAATTATTTAGTCCTACAAATCCTATGGGGAATCTTAATCAAAATTGATAAGCTGGCAGTAAAACGGTCAAAAACACTATTTATTAGTTGGATTAATGCTGCAGAGTGGAAAGCTAGTTTCTCAAAACAGAAACTACAGGTGTGCTATGTATTATTGTAACTGATTCTGAGTCAAAAAATTGCAAACCTAGCAGTGAAAGTCATCGCAATGTTTTGCATTGGAAGATAACAGCTAAGGTTTCTATGTGCTACTAATCATTTTGAGTGGTGAACTCAATGATGCAACATTGGATTATGCTGTTGGAGTCCCTCTTGCACCTTTCTTAACATCAGTGCACAAATTTCATGCAAGGTTGACGTTTTCCTAAAAGAGGCTTCCCTGAAAAGTAGCATGAGTGAAGTAACCGCTTTGCATTTGAAAAGGCTTGTTTTCGATAGCTTCTGTAAACACAGTTGCTTTATTTTGCTTATTTTTACGGATGCAGTTTTTAATTACGCTCCACAGATCACAAGATATCCATAAATCAAATTTGATCACATATAGTGATGTACTATTTAAGGTTGTTTCTTATTAAGGCTTTGGTATGATTTTAAATACAACACAGCAGAGCTTTTTGATCAGTGTCACTGTCTGCTATGCAGAAACCTGGCAACTTCATAAGCAGATATAAAATATGATTTAAATATACTGCTCACGGCACAATTCAGACTAGAAGTACCCTTAAGCCTCACTGTTCTCTTCCTTTATTTTCATCTGGACATACTCAGTAGCCAGTTTAGTTTTCTTTGTGTCATTAATGGGTTATGTAACAGCATGACAACATCAGCTGACAGCTAAAGGCAGAAAAGGATGCAACACTGATCAAATTATGTGCAAGGTACCTTCAATTAGATGAAAATTAAATGACAGGCCCTGGAAACGTAATTGAATGCACTGATGACAAATCACAGAAACTTAGCAGTTTATGCACCTCCTATACATTCCAGACAGGAAAATAATTGATACATTTCAAACTGTGAGTATGAAAACATGAATGAAACAGCTATTTCAAAGCACAAATCCTTTTCACCTGATAAATATATACGTACTCTCAGTGGCAACTTATTTGGCTGCAACTTGTTAGACGTAGGTCAGATCTCGGTTTGCTTGCGGCCTGAATTCTTTGAGGCATGTTCAAAAGAATTCCTGTTCAAGCTGTAATGTTTTTGTGTGTGTAAAGAGGCACCAAATTAAACAATTACAAAATTAGTTTTAGAACATGAGCGAGATTGGATATTGCTCAGTGAACTTTGAGCTTTTAGCCAGTCGACTACTCGTGTCTTGATAAGTATCTTTTAATCCAGAGGCGTGCGTGAATGTGCATGCTTGTCTGATGTTGTTTATGAGGTGATGCTCATTTACAAGAGTTCACTAACAGGTGAAGGTCACAACGCCCAGAGGATGTTCTGCGTAACCAAATGGAAATCTGTGGAATGTAATGGACTTTGACATTTCTACATTCAAAAGGCTTAGTTGTGACACTGAGTCTCATCAAAAATGAACTGTGTGTAAAAATATCTGCATTATGTGTACAGTTCTACTGAAACACAATGTTATGTAAAATAAAACTGATATATCATACTTGATATTTGCTCATTAATGCATTTGTGAAATCAGCACTCTCTGAAAGAGTTGTTGCGCTCTTATTAAACATATTTCATATTCCATCCCTAAGTACTGTAAGTGGTAAAAAGGTTTTTGTAAAATCACAAAATGCAATAAAACCCAACACATTTTTCATCGTAGAGCAGGATTCCAGACTTTTTAAGGGTGTTTTAATTGAAGGTTTCCTAGATAAGCCTCTTAAGGCTCAGAATTAGGGTGAATTGGAGCAAGAGAGCTTTTATATGCGTAGGAGAGATGGATAGATAGTTTGAGGGGAAAGCATACTGCTGCCCTGTGTTGGTGAAAAGGTGCAGATTTGAATGAGGTAAGCAACTTGCAGAGTTTAAAGGGAATAAATTGGGTCACATTAGGCATGCTTGCTGCAATGTGAAAAGATACATCTTGAATTTTGAATGTTGTACTCTTGTTTATCCTTAAAACTTAAATTAAATTGACTGATTGATTAAAACAATTTCCTATCATCAGCCCAAAATAGTGTTTTAGCAGTTTCTTTATATTGACTTACAGTCATATAATACACATATAATAAACATACTTCTGTGTGTGTGTGTGTGTGTGTGTGTATGTGCGTGTGTGTGTGAGAAAAGTAAATGCAGATTGATTTGTAGCAGGCGGCAGGACATGGATAAGTGGCTGGAGGTGATACAGCAACGCAGGAAAGGATTATGAATAAGAAAGGGGGATGTGGTTGAGATAAATTACTGCTTTGCTCATGATAAATAATTGTAATCCAGATGGTGGTCTTGACTCATCCCCAAAGTCAAAGTCAATGCACAAACTGGGATTATAAAGGAAAACAATCAGTCGCTTCAAGAGAATAAAATCAACAAGTGGGAGATTGTGTTATAACAAATTACACACAGGTGACACAATATGCGGCCACAGATGAGGAGGTCAACAGATATGAAAGCGATTTATAAGGCTTTCAGGTATAATAACTTTGTTCCACTATTCATTATTGCCATACTCCATTCTTTGCTTACATGCCATCTTAAACAAAGATTCCTTTGTCTGCTGCAATATCTGCTGGCAAGTGGCCACCACATGGCAGGAAATATCACGAGCAAATAGTTCACACACATTTTTCTATAGTTGATGTCTCCCAACAGCCAGGCAATTATTATATCAAGGCTTAACTGACTGGTTGAGTTTGCCTTTAATAATTCTGATTAAAATGTAACGTGTGAAAGGGCACCTAAACTGCAAATAATGCATGGATTGACGAAAAATAAGGTTAATTTTGTTATTCTGTGTATCAAAGATATACAATTTCAATTATCTTTAAAGCAGAGATTAGAGGGCACTCTTTTATGATGTAATGTATAAAAGGCAAAGATATTATGAGGTTAATATGTTTATTTAGAAAGTTAGAATACTTTAATTGAAGAAGCTTTCTTTTGAATTCATTTGTCACCATACGCACAGTGAAATAAAGAGAAAAAGCCTTGATTCGAAAATTTTGAAAACATGGCTATAATTATCGCAAGAGCAAACGAGGAAGTAAGATGAAAAGTAAAAGAGTGCCAAATTCCGGATAAGGAGGCAGGTTGGGGTGGTGGATGGGTCAAACAAATACAGGACTTTCACTCAGGAGGGTTTGTGTCCCGTGTGAAACAAAAGTCTACTGTCATTTTTAAATTAACCTAGTTAATGTGATGTACGGAGCCCCTAAAGGGACATGAGCAAAAAAAACTTTCATGTGCTCACGTGAAACTTTCATGTGCGCACGCAAAACCTTTTCATGTGCGCACATGAAAGTTTCGTGTGAGCACGCAAAACTTTTGTGTGAGCACATGAAAGCCGTATATTGATGTAGCCTGGATCATACTGGAGACAGGGACAGCTAGAGAAATGACTACAGTACAGGAGTTAGTTGCACTATATTTTAATCTAGGTCTTCATTATAAGGACATTGCTGCTTTGCTTGCAAGTCATCACCATTATATTGTTTCGATACAACATTTAAAACAGATTTTAAAGTCTTGTAATCTGTTCTGGAGCAAGGGATACAGCGATTTTGGATCGGGCAATTACTTTCATTTCTGAACAGTTACAAACATCTGGCCAACTCCACGGATATAGGTGGATGTACACACAATTCAAGGAGAATGGATTAAACATAAGGAAAGAGGATGTTCGATTAATTCCACGAGAACTCCAAGGGGTGTTGAACGGGAAAACGTGAAAAAGCTTAACATGGTTTAATGTACCTAAACAATGATCAATGATTACCAAAGTTCTCTCTTATATTGCTCCTCATAACCTCTGAAAACTGTCAAAAATTTGAACCAAAAGTCCAGTTATTATGGAAGTTATCTGACATTAAGCATTTCTGCTTCACATTTTCAGCAGGGCAGCGGAGCGACTGTGGGTTGACTTTCCATGGTTCTCATGGGCTTTATAAGTTTAAGAATGTCCCTGTTGAACTCAGAGTGAGGAGACGGCTCTGTTGCCAAAACTACTTTCCTAAAGGGTCTAATTATATTTGGCACTTAGACAAATTGAAGCATTTTGGCATCTACATAAATTCATCTTTAGCCGCCATCCTTTCTAACCGGAGTTCTTTGCTGCAGTGCTGCTGACTGTGGCACTGGCACTGTTCATAACAGCGCGAAATGGGTTTCAAAGCGGCGCTCATGAAAGTTTAGTTTCATTTGCTCACACGAAACTTTCATGTGCGCACATGAAACGGTTTTGCGTGCGCACATTAAAGTTTCACGTGAGCACATGAAAGTTTCATGTGAGCACATGAAATTAAACTTTAGATTTTTTTGGGCTCATGTCCCCTTAGGGGCTCCGTAGTGATGCAACCTAACATCCTCATTGTAGTAGTTTGATGTGTTTACTAACCCTAAGTATGTTTATTGGGTAACACTTTACTTGAAGGTATCTACATAAGAGTGACATGACACTGTCATGAATACATGACTCTATATCTTGATGGTATTTTTTGCCTCCAACGGCACCTTCCAGGCAGCTAATTCTAACCTTAACCCTAAACATAACCATTGCCGCACTGCCTGGAAGGAGACGTTGGGTGCAAAAAACACCAAAGACCGTTGGAAAAATCATCTTATTCCGGAGGCCTGAAAGCATCATATTTAATATTTCTCAACTTGTTCCAACCCTTCATTTAAGCCACAGGATATGTTTACACTCAGTGAAATATTTAAACCCAAGACTCCATGTTTTTCATTGCTGCACCATTCCATCAAATGGAAATACATATTTCCCAATATATACATATTTTGTCTGACATAGTTGATATCTTTGGAAATGTTGAGACCTCTACTAGAAATTAAAATTTTGTTTTGTGGGTTGCAACAATGTTTAGCTGCACAGCATGAATTGGAAATGACAGACGCACCATATCACAACCCCAGCTCCTAGTATTCGTAATGATGCTAGTCTGCCATAACTCTGTCCTTTCAGCTCCAGCCACTCCCTTCTGCCCTACATTAAGCCCTCTCCCACCATTCCCATCACTTGATCTTCCCCACCCACTCATCACCTGCTTCCCATTTCCATAATCAGCCTCGTAGTATATCGGCCCATCTCTTGTTCTCTCACTCATTTCCTGCCAGGTTTCCTGCTAGTTTGCATCTGCCCTAGCTTTCCAGCCTTTGTTCTGCCTGCCTGATCTATGGTTTTATGATTCTCTGCCAGCTCCCTTTTGAATAACTTTGACCCTTTCCTGTTTCCATGATTAAGTAAAGTTGTATCTGCCTGTGAAATGTGCTTTTGAGTTTGGTTTGCTGTTTTTTTTTTTGTTGTTACACATGATTTAATAGCTCTGAGCTTTAACACTAAAAAGTGGACTGCAAAGTTCTAATACAGTTTAAGACACATGCCCTTTTCTTTACACCATCAAAATATGACTGTAATTACTGTAAACCCTTTTCTTTCTTTTTTTTTTTTTACAGAGAATTGACTTGGTCTATTTTCCAGGAGCCAGACTTCACTGCATTGCCAGCAGAAAAGCACATTCAAAACTAACGATTTTAAACCGTCTTATCCAGAACACAGCTTTTGTCCTGCTGCCAACAAACTCGGCAAACGGCAATGACTGCTCCACTTCAAACACTTTCAATTACTGTACTTTGCAGCTGGTAGAACTACTGTATACTGACTTGACTGCTACAGGAGTCAGCTGTCTGCATTTGATGAGGACTAAAGGAGCCTGAAGACTATGGTTGTCAAGACAACAGACGCTGTAACAAAATAAAAACAGGCCTAAAGAAACGGAAACTGTAAGGCAGCCAATCTGTCATGTTCCTCTGCAATTTTCTTTTTCTTTTCAGTCTGTTTTATTGCAGCATAATACTCTAAAGTAGTGGTCTGAGCTATCATCCAGTGCCATCTTTAAAACAATGTTACTGCTTGACATAGGTCACAGAAATATCCTTTTTCATTTACACTGAGCCATTCACAGAGAAGGCAGTACATTGTTTAGTTGTTGAGACTGTTCTTTTTTATTAATGTTAATAGTCTATTTCTAAAATATAATTTCCACCAAGATCAGAATACTTCCATTATCCATCATTAAACACTTTCATTTTTCTCACATGTATGGTGGCAAAATTATTAGTGTTGCTGGAGTCTGCCTGTTTTTCCTGTGTCTGTGAGCAGGTGCACTAACTTCCCTCCCCACTGTCCACTGACACATGCAGGTTGGTGAGATGGGAGCTCTAAATTGTAGGTGTGATTGTGAGTGTGAATGTGAATGTGTTTGTCTGTAATGGAGTGGAAACCATGAACACAGTGGGTTGAGAGGTGGGGTACACCCTGGCCCAATCATGATGGGCTCCAGCCTCGCGTGCTTTAGACAATGGATGAATGGGTGTGAAAACAAAACAGTATCTTTGATTATTGTCCAAATCACACGCATAAATATGCTCGTGCACCTCTCACACAATACATAAAGAGTAAAATCATTGTTTAAATTTTCACAATCAGTGTTAAAACAACTGTAGATTCAACTAAGTTACTCCACTTGATTTACAGTTCCCAAAATTGATTTCCTTTCTGCTCACATAGCTTTGGTTTTAGGATTTCCAGCATCAGTGCTTCAACTTTACGCTTTCAATCCACTGTAAGATGAAAGTTTCTCTCACTTCACACCCCCTCTCCACCCCTAAATTCACCTCTTCTACTTCTAATATGCACTTTTGCTAAGCCATTTATGCCTTTCTCCTCTATTTTATTTTCCATATTTAAACATTTTTGTACTGTATATGATTAATTTTAAGGTCACAGGAATATTTTGTTACATCTAGCACTATGGCTCTTAAGCAAGAATATTTTATTATTCAATTTGAATGTGAATTAAGGTAAAAAGCCAAAATTTACTTGGTGTGTACGTGTCTTAACATTTAGACTGGATGTTCTTACTCAATTATTCTTTGTTGCATAGACTTTTAGTGGCTATGTGTAATGTATTACCTTAATACATACAGATACAATGCAAAATCCACATCAGCAGGTTATATTAGCAAACTACAGCATGTTATAACAAATATGCCAGTACAAGTGAGTGATAATGTATTTTCCAATATGTGAAATACATATAATATAGTATAGTATAATGTATATATCTGAGAAGTTATTGGAATAGGTGTTTTGTTAGCAGTGAATTCAATAACCAGAGTTTGGGTATTTTAAGCCCACATTATCAACTTCATCTTAAATAGAAGTAGGGAGTGAGAACATAATTGTTTGGGCAGGCTTTAATTTAGACCCTGCCCTTTTTTCCTTTGTGCCCTTTTCAGACTGAACTCCAAGATGATTTTTTTTAAACAGTAAATTTGAAGGGCATTTAGGATTTCCATGAAGCTCCCCAGATGTGACGGACATGACTTAGCTCTTTTCAGCAGCTTACTGTGGTCCCATTGAAGTACATCATTTTATCTGAGAATTTTTTTAATTCATCACCATGTCAAAATGTCAACAAAGAGTCATATAACTTTAACTTCTAACCCTACTAAGATGCCTTTAAAATTACTGTTACCCTTTCTAAAAAAAAATCTGAATCTTTTTTTCCCCCATCACTCTCATTTTTCTCACCATCTTTCCCTTTCTCTCTTTCATTGTAAAAATACATTCTCACAAAGGACATAAAGAGAATAATGTATGTGTGAGATCTGATGCAGCCATCTGGCATAAATTAGCCAGTAATTGATAACATTAGTGCGGCAGCAGGCGTTTAGTTTAATGGTCAATAAATCAACTGGCTGCAAAGTATCCACTATACAGTATACAAAAGCATTAAAAAACATATATCTAGTTATATATCACATCAACTTTAAAAGTTAAAAAAAGAAATGTGCAAAAATGTAGTGTTTTGCCTTGACTTTCAAATTTCTGTCAAAAGCTATCTTTTTGTAACCTGACAGCCATGTGCAGTCTGATTAATATACTTATATATTATCACATTTGAGGAGGAGTACTAAAAATAAAATGCATCATAATTTCTCTTTCTGATTTGATCCCTTATTTAATGTATATGAATTATATTTACTAGTTAGCACACAACAGATAATTAATGTCAATGGCAGGCTTTGCGAATTCTTGATAGTTTATTAATTCATTGAAATGGATACATATAGGCTAGGTAATATATCTTGTTAACTATAGTTAATGTAATGGCTACATAATACCTTGTCAAATGTTTATTTGATTATTATTATTAGTTTGGTATTTTAAAATAAATGTTACTGTTATTTTCAGGGTAAATTATTACATTCTCTAAATTATGGCTGCTGCTTCTTACTAGCTATTCATGCCAATTATTCAGTCAATACAAAGTGAATAATAAAACATTGTTCATTTTGTATTATCTATGCAGACATGCTGAGTGCCAGTGGGATGTATGTAGATCTATGAGACAATCTTGACATCTGCATGGCCTGCATTTGAAAATGCTTGTGAAAAGGATGATGGATTTCTCTAACTGTGAGACTCATATAAAGTTCAAACATGACTGAAGTTGCCACAGTGTACCCATTTGATGAAACTGTTTGCAAACTGCATTTCATGGTGCTTTACAGATACATATATTTGGTTAATAGGCTATTTCCTCAATGCATTTGAGTGTTCCAACCCTCATGGCAGTGTTCACATGCTGAACACTCACTGTGCTGATTGGCAGGCAGTCCCAGCTCTCCTGATCCAAATCTGCTCAGCAGAGGCAGTCCAGAAGGTGTCTCAGTTGCCTGACTGGAAGGACTAAAGACAGCATCAAACAGTAATCTGAGATCTGTTCATTACAGCTCCTCTGATAAAATGGAAATATGGATGTGAGTTAGGCAAGTTGAACAGTGAGAGAGAGAGAGAGAGAGAGCTCCTGAAGACTGTCAAGGTAAATAGTGCAGACACAATGAGAATAGTTACTAAAGATCAATGTAATAAGAAAAAGTAATATATTTCTCAACCAGTGTAGTTCAATTATTGATTACATGACACTCTGACCAGTTTATCATAATATGACTTGGCCATCAAAACAATTTAATTCCAGTTGTTATAGTCAGTTTAATGCTTATAGTGAAATAATCCATTCTGGTAATGACAAAAGCTATGAATTACTCACTGCGCATTAAACTCTCTGTAATACTTCCCACAAATCATTAGCTTCATAATCTATTTACAGAATATGTTTCATGTTACCTCATCTTACCTCCAGTGAAGCATTCTAATGCTTGAGTCTTAATCAAAAGTTTAGGCCTCTAACCTTTTTAACACTTTTCTTCATATATAACGTATCACCTTGTTTTTATTATCATTAATAAAGTCAGTAATTTATTTCATATTGTAAATAAAGATAACACTTTAACCTTCGTACTGCTGCTAAAAGACACTGACTTGTTCAGATCATTCTAGAGGTTTGTACACGTGGGTCTGGTGAAAAAAAGTGAATTTAACAGCGGTGACAGACACTAAATTACATCTCTCACTTTGTCTTTCAATCTAGCTCAATCTTCTGCCTCTCTTGCCATTTGATTAAAGTTGTCCTTGGGTGTGTGGCTTCATAAAACATAAATCATTAACATAGAATGCAAACTTCATGCACACATGAATTATGTTCCATGCGTCACATTTTGTTTTTCCTGAATGGAACCAAAAATAATTGACAGATTAGGATCCAGATTGGTTACTAACCAACTATGTTACTTTTGTACAAACCCCAATTCCAATAAAATTGGGACGTTGTGTAAAACGTAAATAAAAACAGAATACATGAAATGTGTACCAACATTACGTTGTACAATATGTACCATGTGTAATTTGATTGTCTTCATATGATAATACTGAACAGATATGCCAAAAGAATAAAGACTTGTCTTTATACACAGAAATTAATATTGATGACAGTAGCAATGTTCCACCTCCATCTACCTCCTTCAGTTGGTTCATCAGCAGTGAGTTCAAATCCACTCGCTGTATCTGTGTAATGTTGAATTTCAAATGACCATCCATATTGTACTCAGACTCGTGTTAATGGTTGACTTTTGTTGAGTCAAATTTCACTGGTTCAGAGCCATTTTCACAGTATTTGCTAATGGTTGATGAGCACAAAGAAAATGTCTGATGTGCAGGTGTTTGTGGTCCACTGTAAATGGGCTTGTTGGACAATGTTGTATCTATGTTGATTATGTGAAAATAGGCCATATTCCTGATGTTGGGTTGATTGCAAAGTGTTGATCTGTCATATTTCCTGGTCATGTATTAATATCATATGTTGATTGGTTCCAGAATAATCTGCCATACTTTCTGATTGCAATATGGTAGTTGGACTGTGTGTAGAACTTGTACGTATTAATGTGTCTTGTATGTGTTTATACTTGCTGCACATAAAGTTGAAGTTGACTGTAATTTCACTGTGTAACCATGTGATGATGTTCCAGCTCAGTAATCACAGTGACTCGGTTTTTTCACTGGTTTGCTCTGGCAGAAAAGAGGTGCATCCACCTATAATGAAGTTTGGCAAATGAGGTGTGCTTCATTGCTTGATAGGCTTTCCTATCAGAAAAGACTTGGGGCATTATGTTTGGTTGACAAGCGGAGGGACAAGCTGCTTAACTGGTTAGAACACACTTTGAAGTCCAACAACTAAATAAAAATACTGAAAATCCCAGTTTACTTCCCTCAGATGTTCAGCTTTTCTCTCCTTTTCAATAGATAAATTGATGTTACTTATTAATTAGTGGCACAAAGAGCTGTGTTTATAAATGCCCTCATATGACATGTAAACTTGGTTTGCCTCGCAAACAGTCTGTGCTTTCCTCATCCCTGTATTTTAAACTCATCCTTTTACACCCTGTTTCACTTTGCCTTAATCAGATTGCCACTTCCTGTAAAAATAAAGTATCCACTTAATCACTGGGGACAGACCATATGCTGTGCATGTTACTCTTGCCATGATAATAAATCAAAGGATGCTTTTGCTATACTTCGCAAGCTCTTATTAATGTATTTAATAATTGGAAAGTATAACATGAAAGCCACACAAATGCAATTTTATCCTACTCCATCCAACCTCCATATAAGAGCTTGTTGCCATGAAAGGCTGTACGTGCATCCCTTCCAAAAAACAAGTTTGTTTTTTTTCTGTTGGTTTTTGAATGGCACAAAAGTAAAATTGTATTACAGTGATTCCAAGCCAGGAGTAGTTCATTATACCCCAGGGGACATTGGCGCAGTTGCTGTATATAAAAGGATCAACTAATTAACTATACTAAACTCAACAAAAGTGGAAATTGGGATTGGATTTTAAAAATACTGTATATCTACATATTTGTGTATAAACAGCCAAATGTGGTTATTCATTAATGTTGTGCTAGAGTTTAGTAATTGGACAATAATCAGAAAGCTGCCAAGATGTAACACATTAACACCATGTACACCCATAAAGTAACCTGAACCTGTGTTGCAATTGAGAGTGCATTAAAACTACAATAGTTCATGATAACAGGAGCCCATTTCTGTGTGTTACTCAACTGAGGTGAGTATAATCAATGGTACCTGTACCGTAAGCCCCACTCAAAGGGGTTCAGGGTTTCGATGTCGATGTGTAACAGCCTGAGCACAACACAGACGATTCTTCCATTACATCTAGCAGTGGAGCCTTTTCCATGTGTTTGAATAAAAACCTTAACAGCATTGATTAAATAAGGCTGGACTTTTTAGAGTTAGATTAACAGGTGACCCAGCTGTGAAGTATGGCAGCTATCTTTTTCACAAATTAATTCACTTACGATAGATTTGATACAGGGGAGAATGGGGAAAAAAAGCCCAAAATGAAATGAAATGGGAGGATAATTATTTGTGTTGAATAGACTCTTTCAGCAAGCCACTTCTTCTGTAAGGTTAGCACAAGTAACTTTTGTTATTTCCTCTGTGTATAGAAAATTATACCACCTTTGATCCTGTTCTTCATGCACAGGTGTGTTCATGCGTTAGTATGGTTGAGTGTGTGTGTGTAACCAACTTGTAAATATGGATTCTGCTCCCCTAGTTCAATTAAACACCTCATCAAACAATAAACATGCGTTAACAGACATCACACAACAGACGTCAGACTTGCTATGAGTATGCCATTGGCTATAGACAGCTAAAGGCATTTGATGAATTATTAAGTTTTTTTTTAGTCTGGATGGTTGTTTTTGTTTTTTTTAGTAATTTAATATAATTCAGTTACCTTGATCTTGGGTTTATGTCAATGATACTGATTACAGCTTAGAGTCGGAGATTCACAAATCTTTAATTCAAGCCAATTGCCAAACTATATATAGCCTATATAATCGACATCCCTTGAGAATTCCATTTACAACAATCAGATTTTACATAATAATAATTTATATGAATTAGGTTCACTGCATATATCTAACTTGATATCTTATTTAACTCAGCAGTAAAACAAAGACACTTCTGATTGCCATAGATGGTGACTCTCTGGATGATCAAGGACTACATATAGAAACAGCAGCACTTCGATCAGACATTCAAAAGTGTTGGAGCAATATCCAAAGTAAGTATAAGCATGGTAATAAATTAATTTATGTCAAAGAAGGATGTGATCATGTAGGGAAGAAAAATGCCTCCAGCGGGCAATTGCAGGTGGTCCACAATAAGTGTTTTCAGTGTGGAGTGGAGAAGAGCATCTCAAATAGACATTCATTCGTTTACGTTTTGGATCTGGACCTGGAAAAAACTGTGAAAGCTAACTTCAGCTTTAAGTTTCCCTTAAATTTCCCCTTAACCGTCAAATCGGAAGCTGCGAATCAGAAGCCAACTTCAGAGTTGTTTATTAAACTATAAAATTGACCAAATTTGTTAGCAGGGACAGACTGTGTAATTTATTGTACTGTGTGTACTGATTGGAATAAAACAGTGGATATACTTAATGGTGGTCTTGACTATGATATAATACCTAATAGACATAATTGATGGTGCTTATAGTACATTCAGAAAAACAACTTGGCCAGGGTTCTCTAAGAATCTTTCAATTTACTTTGCTTCCCCAGTGCAACATATAACAAGATAGATGTTCCAATTTTTCATTTGAATAGTTGTTCAGGAGCAGTTTGAGGCCATCCAAAAGTCCCCTTTCACAGCTTCTCCAAATTCCATCCACCACACTGACTTTCTCACCCTTACTGTCTCGCTATTATGGATGTAATACCAAAGGATATTGTGTCATGACTGCTGCTATGCCACCCTCTTCACTTTCATCCTCTTCCTCCAGCTACAGTAGGTATGGATATTTCAACCCGGTCTCACGACAGTTCTTGTAAATGTACACGTTATTCTTAATCTATTGATACGTGTTCACGGAGACGTTTTTCTCGTTTTTTACGTGTAACTGTCACGTTATTTTTTACGTGTAAATGTCACATTATTTTCTCGGGGAAAGGACGGGCGGAGGCGGCCGAAAAGGTCGCTCCATAAGCCGGGAGGCGCCCGCGAGTCGGCCCGCGAGTCGACCCGCGAGGCGGCCCGCTGGAGACGCCCCACAATAACGGGATGGCGGAGGTTGGGTTTAGGAAAAAACTTACGGGGAAAGGGCGCCTTAAACGCCGGAGAAAGGGCGCTTTCCCCGCCGGGGAAAGGGCGCCTTAAACGCCGGAGAAAGGGCACTTTCCCCGCCGGGGAAAGGGCGCCTTAAACACCGGGGAAAGGGCGCCTTTAAGGCCGGGAGACGCGCCACAGTAACACGCGGGACAAAACGCCACATGCAGGGACGCCATCCCCGGGAAACAAAGCGCCGCAAACGGGACGCGATCCCCGCTCGCCCGGGTGAAAGTCCTGTGTTGTTTGACCCATCCACCACCCCGACCAACCTCCCTACGCGGATTTTGGGGTTTTTATATTACTCCCTACAATTTCGTGCTGTGGCCACGAAATATGCTTCCCATTGAAATACATTAGTTCACATTTTCGTGTTGTCCACCACGTAAAAAACGACAAAAACGTCTCCATGAACACGTATCAATAGATTCAAATAACGTCACATTTACACAAACTTCCATGAGACCGGGCTGGATATTTACATGCATACTACACAGTGGCACTGAGAGCTCAATGCCATAAGAAAACACATGTAAATAGACAAAACAAAAGCCCATTAAGGAAATGTCTTAATCAATTTGACAACATATGCGCAGCATTTAGAAAAAAAACTGCAAAGTGAGAAAACGCAGTGCGGGTCGATGGATATGATGTATTGCACCAACATGGAAATTTGACACATTGTCAAGCCCACACTTTATGGCGGAAAATGAAAAGCTTCGCAATTTAGCTTTGCCAAGGTATTTAGATTGTACCCATTTCAATTGCGTTAAATCTGTAGGAGGAGTTTGTTAGGTACAACATGTGGAAATGGTAAAAACTGTCAAAATAAAATGCATTTTCAATTCAAAATGGCTGACTTCCTGTTGCCATGCCCAAGCCCAATGACCACTGAAAGCATTTCCAAAGAGGGACATACTTCTTCATTAGCCAGATTTCCAATATAAGTTGTGGTTGTTTTGCCGACATTTTTTTGTGTTTTACAAGCATACTAAATACAAACGAACACGTTTGCAGCTTTTTTAGATGTGGTAACAGATGCTGTGTGACTACTTTACTCTGTTTAATTACTGTACCACCGCATATCTCCCTCAACTTCATTGGTAAGTTCATTGGTAGTAGGCTACAAGTCTGCTGAGCTGTATTACTGTCATTCTTTGTTTGACAAATATATAGACATACAAGTCTTGCCTGTTCATTGTTAACTTATCTTTCACATGGGTGGAAATCGTTATTATGCTCTCATCTCTTACAAAGGACATGTAAAGCAGAACATATTGTTTTAATCTCAATTCTGTGTGTGTGTTGTTTCTGTCATAGAAGAATGTAGAAAGAAGCAAGTATTGTATAACTGACTTGATACAAAAAGTATGTATATCATTTTCACTGAACGTGCGTGCGTTAATCGCGAGTTAAAAGGAATTTGCGTTAACGCATTCATTTTGACAGCAATATATATATATATATATATATATATATATATAAATAATGCAGGTCCTCACTAAAAATTAATATGCGCTGCTCTACCCCTGGCGTCACACACCGCTTGGATTTGCCGCTTTGCGCTGCGCTCAAAGTTCAAATTATTAAAACTTTGACCTAGTTGCCGCTGACCTTTCGAAAGTGCAACTATTGAGATAACAGCATGTCGTTACCTAGCAACGGGAAATAGCTTCCTTGCCACCATTGATGACGAATATCTGCGGATGCGCTTTGCTCTCTGCACTTTGCTCTGCACCCTACCTAGCGGTGTGCAGAGAGGAAATCGCTTATCGTGTGTAGGTGGCTTAAGGCATCATATGCAATCAGCATGGTTCGTTTTCCCCCCTAAATAGCCTGCAGTATACCCTTTCATGTAACATCAAAAGTGAGGCAGAATGCAATATCAGAGGTGGTTTCAGAATCTATAGACATACAACCAAAACAAATTACAAAGACTTCACTCTAAAGGCCATTTTACAGTTGTGCGTCAAATCGACGGCGCAGGGACCGGCGTAGACGCAGACCCCTCTGCGTCTACGCCGGACCCTACGCCGTAGCCTGACGTGCACCTCTCGAAAAATGTAACTACACGTCGCAGCGACGCACGTAGCTCGGCCGTGGCTTGGTAGCGTTGCATTTCTCCCGACTCATTTCCTGGTTCTTATTCTCCATAAACAACATGAAATCAAGGAGAGGGTTAACTTCTCCTGCTACAGATTTCCCACTGTAGTCAGAAAGCACAGAGGAGACACTTTGTTTCTCTCACTATGACTCTAGAGTCGCTACTCGCTCCGAGCTCCGAAGGTAATCGCCGGCACTCTCTCACTTCTCTCTACCACACACTCCCCACACACACACACACACGCAGCTCGACGCACACACCAGCGCACAAGTATAAACATCAGGCCACTTTTTAAGGCTACGGCGAGAGCTCTGCGTGGAGCCGACGCACAACTATAAAAAGGCCTTAAGTCCCACATGCCACATATTCACGTGTTCAAGTATTTCTATATTGTTTATTTTTTGGCATTCCATTGTTATAAATAATTGTGCATGTTGATTTTGAAAAAAAAAAAGTTTTCTAACATTATTCGATCAAAGGTAAAAACATCAACAGGTTGTTAATGGAGATTTATTCCACAATTAGAAATTAAAGGTGAAGAATAAGTAGAAGGGACAGCGTTATTCATTTACGTGGGCATCTCCTTGGGCCTGGCTGCTTTACATTGCAAAACTCATTCCTGAGCTGGTGTGGAAATATATCAACAAAAGATTAATAGAAGTTTTCTAATACCCCCTGTAAAGATTTACATTATGTTTTTGCTTTTAAATTCACTGAAGCCTCACTTCTTGCCCTTAAGGACAAACAGCAATTTCGCAGGTGCTTTTAGCATGGTAGCCAAAGTTTGCAAATTGATTTCATACAGCTGTAAAAACAGCTTTGATCTATGAAAATGTCCTCACTTTGTAATTTTATCCTATAATAATGTACCACTAAGCACATATTTAAAAAAAAGAGAAATTAATTGGTGTTCTAGAAGAGATTCATTCAAGGACATAAGTACAATATTTTGAGAACACTACATGCAGGGTTAGGGAAAAATTTAAAAGGCACTCAACTCAGGTGTTGTTTCAAATATTCTGCCTGATTAGACCTCTATTCAGGCTGACATTGGACAGACTCTGCATATACAAGAAAAAAAAAATGTATTAGCCCCATAAACTCTAAAATACAAGCTTCTGAGGAGTAGTATTTCTCCTTGGAGGAGTAGTATTTCTCCTTGAGTGGTTAGAAAATGTCTTAAAACCTCAAATTGCCTCAGAAACTCATGCACAGCTGTCACGTACTGGCAGCAGGCATTATACCTTAATCCCAGATTAAGCTTTGAAGCAAGGTTACTCAGTGATTAATCTTAGAAATGGTACACAATTTGGTATTCATCCATCAGTATTTAACTGGGACGTTCAGTTTCATAACTGCACAATGTGCCCTGTGAAATGACGGATGGATTGCATTAGACAAAAATCGGATTCATACATCAATGTATCTGCTCCAGTGTCTCACTTCACCTTTTTTTAAATCTTACTTTGCTTTCTTGTCTGGATTTGTTTCTGATATAACTACACTTTGTGAGACATAACTACCTTTTATTTTACAAAACACTGTGACTTGAGCATTCTTAGGCTGATGCAGACTATGTGATACTCATATGTTTGCTTTTAGACCACCAGGTTGTGAGATCCCAACTCCCTTTAACATTGCACTGGATGAAATAATTGTAAAATATGTAAACTGCTCATATGACCAGACCTACTTGGGCCAAAAGACACTGAGCCACATCTACACTGTGTTCACTCACAATGACAATGGTCTCAAGTGCCTCTATTTCTTCTAAAGGTGTTTCTCTTCCCTTAAATTGTCTGATCATGCAGCTTCTGACTGAACGATCAGTCTGTTGTTTATTTGAGACAACCTGCTGCTGAAAATGTAAAATGTAATACTTCCG
This sequence comes from Perca fluviatilis, assembly GCF_010015445.1. Classification (NCBI taxonomy): domain Eukaryota; kingdom Metazoa; phylum Chordata; class Actinopteri; order Perciformes; family Percidae; genus Perca; species Perca fluviatilis. The sequence continues at coordinate 20,040,533 of NC_053127.1, forward strand.
TAGGCTCAGAAGCCACAGCTTTTTAATTTTATTGTGTACAAGTTGAAAATGTGCTGGGAGTCTTTGGACCATGACTATACAAAGCCAGTTTAATCAAAATCTTCCTGGTTTCAGTGACCTGTCCCCAGCTGGAGCTGTCCCCAGAAATGTCCCTGGTTTTCACTGTGACTGACAGACCTGAAATTTGAATGAAAAAAAGAAACATTGACCAAATGTATAGTCGCGCACCCTACACACGCAGGCTCAAGATAGCCAGAGCATGGGCTGCTCAGAGCTCAGAGATGTTCTAGAATTTTGGCAGCGCGGGAAGAAGAATCTTTGCCCTTTGTGAGACAGCTACAGTGGGCTTCTTTCATCCATCCATTCATTCATTAATTCATTCCTTCAGCCAGCTAGCTCTGACGAGTTTGAGTAGTACAATATCGCTAACTGATATGCGTTGAGTGCTTAGCAAACTTTCGAATAACATGCTATTGATTCATTTTAATGATATGAGTAGTACACTCATACATACATCTCATAGGATAGGTAAACCAAAGGTGTTCTTGTAGCCTAAGTGTTATTGTTTATCATCTATGTTATATATTATGTAACGTTTAACCTATATGTGTAATATTATTAGCAGTGATACAACTAACACCTAACTACTACTATGGCACACAATTGTACTATAATGACATTTCAGTTTCACTTAAGCTAGCTACTTAGAGGTAGACTACTTGGTAACTCACGTAATAGAGTGCAGACTTATTAAACTATTCATCACAAACTTGTGCCAGCTGCATTAGGTTGCCAGCCTGTCAGTGACGACTATCTCTGGCTGGCTGGCTAGCTCAGCGAGCAAATGTTGATTACATTCTACTCCCTTGCCATTCATTTGGCATTGTTGTTGTCAATAGGCCTACAGCAGATTGCTTGCCTATTTCTCATTGAACACGGACGTTTTCTAGCCATATTATATCAGTGAATCAATTATGTGTGGGGTGATTCTGAAATGTCATTGTTTAACATAATTAACATGCTATTTATTTAGCAGGAACTGAGGACTAACTGTTATTAGTTCACAAAATCAGTCAGATTGTTCTGCTTTGGTCCTTGTAGAGAGAGTGGAAAGGAAGGACAGAAGACTGGACATGAAGACGAGTGAAATAGATAAGAGCAAGAAAGGGCAGTGAGAAGAGAGTGAGAAACTAAGGGAGAGAAGAGTGAAGGGACAAAAGAAAATGAATACAAGTGAACAGAGGAGGACAAGAAAAAGTTAAAAGTGCATACAGTGAGGAAAGCTAGAAAGACAAGATGCAATAATGTCTCTCTCTAAGAAAAGAAAATGTAAGGTTAATGACAATATATTGAAAGAATTTCCATTTACATGGCCAGGTCATAATGAGGCAATAGCTTTCTGTACGCTCTGCAATTCCTCTTTTACCGTGGGTAGTGGAGGAAGAACGTCTGTGGTAGAACACCAACAGACAAAAAAGCATAAAGCTGTCATTATTGCCTGTGCAGGGGTACCTACATAAACAGAAAAAATATGAAAACGATGAAAAAACGATTCCACCTGTGTGCATGGTTGAAATTCTGAAGTGCAAAATAGTTCAGGCTACAGCACAAATATTTCCATCCATAGATAAGACTAATCAAGTCTAACCTCTGAATTTCTTTTCAAAGTGCACCAGATTGATGCATTTAAACGTTAAAATAGACACAAAATTTCTTACAGGGTAGCATGCCCATGGACCCCCCTAGGGGGGCTTGTGCCCGAGTGCAGCTCTAGGTCTAGTGACACCCCTTGGGCAGTGTCCCCATTTTAAGTTTACAAAGATAAAAACATTATCTGTTTTGGAGGTATTAACGCTTCTGAGCTGAAAACTGTGAACCTACAGTTGTGAACCTACAGTGTTGTCTTTCTGTTCCTTTAAGGGCCTGGCCTACCTCTCTCTTTTCTCTCTTAACTTGGTGATTTAGATTAATTCAATTTTTTTGGGATACTGAGTGAAAAGCTTTAGCAAAAATGCTAAATGCTATATTTATACATCCATTCGAGTTTCTTGTTAGGCAGTGACCTCTCGTGTCTGTAATTATCGCAAGACAAGAGCAAACAATTAGATTAGTTTCAACTTTATTGTCATTGTGTAGAGTACAAGTACAAAGACAACGAAATGCAGTTTGCGTCCAACCAGAAGTGCAAAAAGAGAAGAAAAGTGCAATGTGATATTCAAGTAAAGACAGGACAAGAAATATAGTGCAGTGTAGACAGTAGTGTACAGTTGGTTTACAGAAGGTGGTTTAGAGTAATATAAATTAAATATAAATGTGTGCAGTGTATTAGTATTAGTTACCTTATAAGAGCGGAATAAATATGGCTATGTAATATGAACAATGTATGAACAACATGTACAGATATGTGCAATGAAGCAGCAGTAACATTATAATAGTAGTAAAAAAAATAATAAAAGCAGTGTATAAACGAGGAAGGGCACGTAGGTTTGGGTGGTGGAAGGGTCAAACAAACTGAGTACTTTCACTCATGAACCAGGGTTTGTGTTCATGTTTTACAGACCTTAGTCCTTGACATCACATTTCCTAATTTTAGTAGTTTTACGTGTTAGTCTTAAGTATTATTGTTGCCTAAACTTAATTAGTTCCGTTTCACAACATAAACTACTAATTTACTAAATAGAGCGGTCACATGATTACGGTCACATGATCAAACCACCACTGTGAGGTGTCTAAGTAACAAAGACAATTTCCAATAATTAAGAAATTATAAACAAATTCATACTATACAGTGTACAGAAACATAAAATACACTTTATACATACGTGCTTTGTCACTACAGTAGCTATGTGACCTCTTCATAAAGGTCTGATAACATGATAAATCATGATCCTGCAGCAGTTGTATTTAGATGTTTATCAGGGAGTGACTAAGGAAAACTAGATTTTTCAGAGCGAATAGAAAGAGAAAGAGGGCTACAGAAAAGCCGTCACATAAAAGGGGGAGAGCATATGTAACTTAATTAAAAGTGACAAGACTTGAAAATGTCACTCTCTGTTAAGACAAGTCTGTAATTAAGAACCCTGATTAAATTCTGGCCATCTCCTAAAGACTGCATGGTGCATTTAAAACATGCCAGTTTAACTGTGGAATCTAATTAGAATGAATGACTTGCGGATCAAGTCCAACTTAGTCTGCCATGCTGCATTCACAATAATGGAAATAGAGGATGAGGAGATTGGGCGGATCAAGTGAAGTGGGATAGAGAAGGGTCTTTGAACAAGTAAAAGAGATGCGTGTGTTGGACCATATCAAAGCCCCGTGGTTCATGTCTTTGTCTGGCTCACTTGTATTTCACTCACTACAATTTGGTATAATATTCTTTTACTGTTAACTCGCCTCCAACAGGCAGACACTTATTCAATTCAGTCTAAAATTAAGACTGTGAACAAGTGTGATAGTGACCATGTGCTCACCCTACTGATCTAAGGTTGGTATCACTTACTGTGACACTGAACGTCAACTAACTTCTGCTATTGCGCAGAGGCTCCGGTATTTATAACAAGATAAACAACGGCGACACTGGACTGGTTTTAAATTTCAGGGGAAACTGGCCCATCTGGGAGAGTGCTGATCATTCTGTGTCTCATAAGATAGTTAAGATGTGTGCAATAGATAATGACATTATCATTTTTACATCTCAGGAGTACAGCTTCTCTCCACTGGATTCAATCTTTCTTTTCCTAAAATGTTGAACTCTAACTAAATCTTTGTTGCTTAATCTGAATGTTTGCTATGTGTATTGATTGCTTCAGCGAGTGTTGATTTAACTACATTAGATATATGGATGTTTATTAATCACAAAGTGCAAACATTCACAGCTTGTGCCTTCTATGTCCAAGGCGTGTTCCACACCTTACAGCTTATAATAGACCAGTTGTTGTCATTGTAAGAAAAGCAGCAGAAGAGGAGGTGAGATATACTGTTGACCATAGCTTGGAGGTGTCGTGTTATGTGATGCCGCTGCGTAGCTTGTTATGAGTACTGACTGATTATTTTTGCACCCCCAGGCAGGCCTAGTCCACACGTACACAGGTATTTTTTAAAACAGGGTTTGTTCTTCGTTCGTTTTCAAAACAATCCCATCCTCAAATGCACTCTTTAGAAAAATCTATGTCTACATGCCAACAAGCCAACAGGTGACAATATAACCCCTATTGTGCAAAGAAGAAGAAGATGTTGGCCAATCAGAAGCCTGAGAAAAAGCTGTTACCCGAAGACTACCAACTAGAAGTCCGACGGTCTCTTCAAAGACTGGCGATGTTGGTGTCCTGGCAGTGCTGGACTAGGTAGCAGTGACCTCCATTCTGGAACCCCGTTCTACAATGCAAATTGAAGAGTAACTACTGTATACATTTACTGTATGTGTAAACATGTTACCAGCACTATTTTGGCCATGCCTGCATTGCAAGAAATGTTGCCTCATTTGTGATCAATGTTGTTACAAGCCAAAAACACAGTTAGTCTACAACCCTGTCTACATGACAACACACAAACAACATTTCTAAAAGTCTTCACCCTGCCCAGAGTTTTCCAAAAGCTCAATTGTCAGTGACCTAAAATGCTGTTTGTGTGGACAAAATGCCAAAACGCATAAAAACGGCTGTTTTTTAAAATGCCTGTGATGTATGGATTAGGCTTCAGTAATATCCATAAAATGGTCCACGTCCTCAAGTGTCAAACTTTGTTTGTCTTCCAGTATTTATGCTCCAAAGAAGACCATGAACATAAATTAAAGTAATACAGTGTGTGTTTTCACATAAAAGTGACAGAGGCAGAAGCAGAGGCAGACAATGTGAGGGTATTATCAAATCTTAAGTATATGAGAAGTGAAGTACACTGAGCTGAAAAGGTTTTTTTATTCAAGAACTAACTTGAGCAGCGACAATAACAGTCGTAGAGGAGCTACAGAGAAAAACAGAGCTGAGAGAAGCAGATCAACAAATATCCCAGCTACACATTTCATTAAAACTTATTCTGTAGCAGGCAGTTAGCCAAGTACTTAATTGAGGGGGACAGCTAGATCATGCCCTTGTGGAATAGCAGCACTGAGTGCATTTGGGACTGCAGTGCAACAGCAAGCTCCTGCAACAATAATACTTGTCACATGATGCTTCCAGGGACTACAAAACCAGAACACAACTGCACAGCAGTCTCAGCAGAGGTTGGAAGTTGGTAATGTTAAATTGGCTTCTTGTGGAACCACATGAGGCTACATAGTCCATTGTGTTGTGCTAAATGCAGATGAGTTTTCAAAGTTAGACTAAATATACTGTAAATATATTAAGGAATCAACCCTGTCTCCTGGAAATTATGTTTATTGTATGTGCACCTAATTTGCTTTGCCTAGACTGTATTGCTAGGATTACGTTCCGTAGCAATGTTGTTTTTTTTTATGGAGCAAATGCCACATTTTTGTACCATTATTTAATATTTAGCCAAAAGCACATTCTTTCCCTAATCTCAATCAAGTGCTTTGCATGGCAAAACATAAAAAAAAACATGAATCATGCATCATCTGCTACAAGCAGATATTGTAGGAAAACAAACTATATCTGTTATCACAGAGAATATTGCTGATGCATTTACATTTACATTCATTAAAACTGTTTCCCAATTATGTTGGTAAAAAAGCATCACGTTTTTGTCATAAAAAGAAAAAAGGTGACAGTGTTGTAAGGAATATATTTAGAATTTGTATTTTTTTTGTCCTATCGTGAGCAGTACTCACTGAATATCTGTTTTGTCGGTTTTGGTTATTTATCACTTTTTCCGCTTTAAAGACACAATACACAATTTTATAGTAATGGTTGCCTATTAGCTTGTTTGCCAGTGTTACTTTCCAATGCTTACATGACAAAACTGTCCCATTTTTCGGTTATCAACTGCCCTTTTATATTTTGTTCCACAAATAATAGATTCTTTTAAGCAATGTCTTCTTTGGTGAGGACAGTCTCTGGAAATTGAATTGCTTACCTTTTTCATTTGTTGAAAGGGTTTTATGTACGCAGATAACATCCTCTTGCTTCGACCATCATTTTGTTCAGTGATTGATAAGAAGGAAGAGAGCAGATGATTAGGGAGTGAAAGCAACCCTGAAACATTCACATCATCCTAATCAATGCAATAACAACTATTTATTTATTCATTGTGAATTTCGTGGCCAATTCTGGTTGGTTTACTGAAAAGTGAACGCCTCTAAACAGCTGAATAGTTTTAGGATGACAGAGTGGTGATTGAAGTTATTAGAAGTCTTCCTGAAAGAATTGAAGAAGTGATTTTAATTCACTCTCTTAGTAGGTTTTTTAAAGTATTTTTGTTGTTGTTGGTGAAACTACACTCTCTCCCTGCTGCATTGGCATAGAGCCTACACTTCAAATAGAGCTGCCAGCTAAGCAGCTGGGAGTCAGGATGCACACACCATGACCATGCCACTTCTCTGTATGTGGCTACTGAAACTGCTGTTGCTGCTGTACTTTACAAGCTAACTAAATGGCTGTTTGTCTGAGCAAGAACTGGTAGTTGCATAAGCAGGCTTGATGTGGGTAGAGGAATCAGGCACAGATACTGCTTTGAAAAAGAGAGATGCCTAATGTATAATCGTCTTTGATGTCCCATTTGTTCTCTGGCAGCTTTTGAAAGCTGAAGAGAGCGCTCCTATTTAACTTAGGATTTTTTTGTGATATTGTGTAGGTCTGTATCCAGAATGTTATGTAATTGTCAAATCATCATGTTCTATTGTGTTTATGTTTATTGGTGTGCACCATTCCAATTATCCTTAACGACAAGGAAGAGAAGTTCTTAACATTGGTAAAGAATGTGCTCCACTATTGATCACATTAAGTTTTCTGAACAATTTGCTTATTTTCCCCCTCCATTAAGATCCAAATTCTTAACCTAAAAAAGACTTAACTGGTTCTTTTGGCCCATTAAAACTGGGCACGCTTTACATTACTGCCAGCTATTTTCCAAAATTTACCTTTAGATTTTTAGATTGATTTCCTATACCTTCTCCTTTCCGAGAGACAAAATCAGGCCGGTGGAGCATGTCTTCTTAGCGAGTGGTTAGCAGTCTGAGAGAACCCAAACCATGAAAAGTAGCTATTATTATAAATTATGCTGTCAGAGTATACTAGCATAAAGGCAAAAATCTTATCTGCCTTGCCCAGTTTCATTCCGGTCCAAGCACAGTAAACTGTAATTGTGTAATGCGTATATACAGACTTCTGCCTGAAGCTCATCAATGATGGCAGGCATGCAGGAACCTATAGTGAGAAAAACATCCTCTCTGGTAAAGAAAATAACAAGGTTACAGTCTCATTACAGTACTATCTTTGCCCTGACGAAGGCAGGGTCCTTGACCGTTAACTGGCTTAGGGATGGAGGTCTTTTGTGGATCTGAATGATACTGCAGAGTTCCACAGAGACAATATAGTGGAAGTGGAGGGAATTCAAATTAAAAGACACCATGTCTCTTAATTTTTTCAAAAATGTTTTTTTAGAGTGTGATCATATGGTGTCCATTATTCAGCTGTCTAACATTTAGCAATTTTGACAGCACAAGTGGCATGGCTCTGCAGATGGCAATGTTGCTCTTTTAGTCCCCTGACTTTCCCTCTAGTGCCACCCACAGGTTGACATTTTTAGTCTAAAGTGAAATGTCTAAACAGCTATTGGAAGGATTGCCATAGATGTTTAGTGTAAACTTCCATGTCCTGCTCAGGATTAATTGTATCATCTTTGGGGATTCCCTGACTGTTAATCTAGCCCCATCATCAGGTCAAAATTGTAGTTTCTCTAAGACTTTGGTTTATGACCAAATACCTACACTACCAACTATTCCCATCAGCCTCAGCTGTCCTTTGTGTTTACGGCTAATCAGAAAAATGTTATTATGCTAACATGCTAAACTAAGATGGTGAACATGGAAAATAAACATCTGCATGTTAGCATTCTGATTGTAAGCATTTTAGCTGAGCCTTATGAAACACTACAACTCATTTAGACTTAATTTATGTATGCTTATGATACATTTCTACCTTTAAATCTAATTATTTAAATCTATTTTCTTCTGCTGAGGGTTTTCTCTATAGTTTCCCCTAAAGGTTCATTTAGTACGGTGGCCGACAGGGGCAAACGCCCTGCAACTTCAGAAAACACATGCAAATAGACAAAACACAAGCAAATTAAGAAAACAACTTCATTAATTTGACAACACATGTGCAGCATTCAGCAAACGCGCTGCATATACATACAGCACAACAAAATACATAAACGCGATGCGAATAAAAAAACGATGCAAAAAGAAAAACAAACCCCGAAAAAAGAAGCGATGCAAAAAGATTAATTTGACAACACATGCGCAGCATTCAGCAAACACGCTGCAAATACACACAACACAACCAAATACATAAACGCGATGCAAATAAAAAACGATGCAAAAAGAAAAGCACACAAACCCCGAAAACAAATGCAACAAAAAAACGCTGCATCCAGATTCCACAACGGAAGTTCTCCAGACCTCTAGAGGGAGCAGCTAAGTGGAACAGCTGGATTTTCGACCCCTTTTCTGCCTTTTTATTAGAGTGGGGTATGGCTGCATAGTAAAAAGAGAACTCCTGTCTCATGCCCTTATTAATAACATAATATAATATATTAGTAATATACAGTCTATGCTCCCGTCTCAGCCGGGAGGCTGGTGCCGTGCTCGAGCTTCGACTTTTCAAAATAAAAGCTCGCGTCTGGTCCGCTCTTCTTCCTTTGGTGTTTTGGATGTTTTTGAACTAAACAGTACGGCAATCATGCTAATGAATACAATCACTTTTTCAGCAGATGTCTTACTTACAACACGATGGAGCAAGCAAAGCAGTTTTGTCTTTATGTGAGGGCAGGATTTTTATTCCATTTGATAAATCCCACAGTAAATTGGCTGGTTTACTAAACAGGGAGGGACTATACATAGTCAGTTTTTTGTATTTCAAGAGCGAATTGCTCCACAACATGAATACAGATTGGTCACTTATTTTGTTGTATAATCACAATATTACACTTGAGGAGGCCTACACTTCAGTGATGCGCCTTCGGACCTGGAAATTAAACCCTCTTATTTAATGTGGCTTAAACAAACGTTAACGTTAAGCTGATGCAGTTTTAAATGTTTTATTACCACGAGTTTACAGACGTCTCTGCTGATGAGTATCAGCTGTGACCCGAGCCTAGACACACCCACCAAACCAGAGAAGACATATCTCAAACATAGACTAAATATTTACAGTCTATATGATCTCACCGTTGCACACCGTTCTGAGATTGAACGTCTCTCTCTCTCTCTCTCTCTCTCTCTCTCTCTCTCTCTCTCTCTCTCTCTCTCATAGACTGTTAGTCTATGCTCTCCCACCAGCCCCCCCATGGGGTCGAAAATCCAGCTGTTCCAGTGTAATATTGTGATTATACAACAAAATAGGTGACCAATCTGTATTCATATTGTGGAGCAATGTTTCTTGAAGTTGCAGGGCCCCTGTCGGCCACCGTAATTTAGAAAGAACCGGCCAGTTTTGCTATTTGAAAAAGAAAACTCATGCATAAACTAAACAAATACATTTTTCTAGTTTGCTGTTATTTTGATGACATGATGTCACTGGCTTCCCAGCAGATAATTGGTGATGAACAATATCTGGATGCAAAAGTAAGAACGTGGGCGAAATATGAGTGTGTTTCGCCATTGCTAAACATTTTGTGGAATACGACTTTGCAGTTGTCAAGAACCATCATCCCCAACTTCAGGACAGCATATAAGGAATATATAGATGTAATGCAATGCTAATTAATATGATCATTGGAAAAGTTTCTCAGCAATAAAAACTTCTAGTTTGACAGTAACAAGGATGTTATAATGGTATTCATCTACAGTATTACATACTGGTGATGTTGCATAATACTGTAACCTGCGCACAATAATTTTTACATTTTTATTATTTTTAGCAACCTCTTAACAACATTTAAACCGACATGTTGACACTTAATAAATGAAATCTGTGAGCATGAGGGGATGTAAATTGCTGGTCTTAAAGCTGCTCAGTGGTTGTGAGAAAAGATATTACAAGAGTGGATCTGTCAGTCAGAGGGAGCTGGAGTGGAGCTAATCATGACGACTAATAGAAAGGGGTGGTTGAAGAAGTGAAAGTGAAATTAGCCACAAGGATAATGAGTCATGTCTCAATGTGACTCTGTTACGCCGTGCCAGCACAGAAGCACATTATGTCACTCCAAACACTGCTGCCTAGTTGGCAGCTCACTCCTCAAGTCAGAGTGCACAATAAAAACCTCCGAGAGCTGAGTTTGCAGTTTTTCATACAACCAAGAAGGTATGAGTGGTCTTTGTGTTCATTATAGCTAACCTCCATTACTGTCAGAACGTGAAACACTGACTCTACTATGTTTTTCTGACACTGAATCAACATACAATCCATTGTGTATATTTGATGGAGGTGAGTGGAATATGCTATTTTGTACAGCTGTACTGGAAAACAAAAGTTTGGAGGAAATGGTGGCATTCTGCTGAACCTATCAGTAATTAAAGGGGTGATAGAATGCAAAACCAATATTACCTTGTCATAGTTGAAAATTTGAAGGGGTAAATAGGACATGCATAGAACCTCAAAATCCCACTGACATCTCTTTCCTCTGCAAATCTCACAATTTGAAACTGCTGCTGAAAACTGGCGAATCTCAACAAAGCTAAAAGTTGACGTCAACTCCTCAACTCCTAGTCTTTGTCACGCCCCAACATTTGCCACCACTCACCTGAGGTCAGCTTAGTCTTCTGAATCTAGCTAGGTCACGCAGATCTCCAGAGGTCCACTATTTAATTACTAAATTCACTTCTGAGACTTTTTTATGCGAGAAATCAACTATGTAGAGGTCAAATATGGACCATTTTACGAAAATTGATGGCTAATTGCAAATTTTGTCCGACTGTGTGTCACAGTTCAGCAGGCTATCTTGACAGCGGCCGGTGCTGCCTCACCACCCGGCGTGTCCTCCTTCATAGACCCCGGCTTGCTGTGAGCTAAATTATTGAATTATTGATTGGATTATTTGAAGGAGATTGTTGCAAACAAAAGGAGATCGTTACAGTCAAGGTAATTGTATGTTTTATGTTGAACTATAGTAGAAAATGTCAAGATATTAAAGTATTTGTAGTAAAGTAAAGCTTTATTTAACCTGTTATTTAACTAGCTAACTAATGTAAGTAAGCTAGCTTGCAACATTAGCTAGCTAGCGCTAAGAAATGACAGGATCATAGCTAATGTTAGCTTATATTCTATATATAAGTTTTAATGGCTATGATAGCAAGTTACACTGCTCTCATTGCACCTTATGTTAGGTCTAGGGACATTTTTGCTGCGGTATTCTTGTTGCTCTCAGGGTAACTTGTCATAGCTACATGCCATAGATATATACACTAGATGTCGCCTTGACGTTCTAAGCATACGTCAAAACCGCAGCCAACAGGGGTCCGAAGTTTTCCCGCATTCAGATCAACGCTAAAGATGCCGGACTTTTGTGCTGCTTATTGATGTTCGATAGAGGAAATGAAAAGAACAAACAGCAAGGGATAACATTTAACAGGTGACAATGTGTTTTATGATATATATATATGCCGCCTTCGACCAGCAATCTGAGCTCCGGCGGCAGCGGGAGGCGGAGAGCCCGAGAGTCGGGTCGCAGCCGTCTCTTCCCCCGGGCAAAAACACAGCTTCGCCTCACTGCTGCGCCGGTCCCCGCTGATCCAGATCGGACCAGCCAAAGACAGAGTGGTGATCGGGAGGATTTTACACATAGTCCGGGAGGATCTTACACGTAGTCCAGGATTACCTGTATGTCGATATCGGCGGGAAGTTCCACTAAGTTTGCCGGCGGCAGGCGGACAAAGAGAGGAGAGAAGTTACAGCGGGGCAACAGAGACCGTCTGCGGCTGCAGGATCTGGAGCTCAGTGCCCGTTAAAATTATATTTAACTCATAAATACATACAGAAATAAATAGTGGAGGAGTGAGCCTGGACATTTCAGTCTGTTTAAACTTCACTTTGAAGCAGAAACTCAGAAGTTAGTTCAGAAGGGTGAAGTTTCCATTTGGACTCCGATCTGTGAACAGATCATAATAAATATTCTTTACACATTAATTAGTCTCTTTGTTTTGTAGTCGATAGTTCATCTTAAGTTTACTTAAGTGGAAGCAGTATCAAGTGGAAGAATGGGACTATAAACCTAGGCTTACAGGCACTAGGCATTACATTTTGAACAAAGTAGATTATATTAATATCAAAAGCTTAATTTTTCTCTGGACTCGATCATAATTACATGTCTGACCTTTGGAACGAACCACAAAAACTAGAAAATCGCATTCATGATGATTTATGGTGATTTTATTTCCGTTAGACCTTTGCCTACATTGACGCTGATGCATTAAAGAGGAGTGACTATGAGTGACTCCCCTGTTCCAAGATGGCGGCTCTGTTGATGCATTTGTTCCAATGAACTGCCGTAGTCAAGGCGACATCTAGTGTATATATCTATGGCTACATGCTAGCTACATGCAACTAAATTATTGGCTGCTCTCAGTGTATTTTTGCTGCATAAATTCTAATACTGCTCTTACAGCACGTTGTATCTGCATGCAACATTCATTGGCTCCTCTTAGGGCAACTTCCCTGTATATTCTAATACTGGCTGCTCTCAGGGCACCTTGTAGTATCTGCATGCAACATGAATTGGCTGCTCTTAGGCAACTTTGCTGCATATATTCTAATACTGCTCTCAGGGCACCTTGTAGTATCTGCATGCAACATTCATTGGCTGCTCTTAGGGCAACTTCCCTGTATATTCTTATACTGGCTGCTCTCAGGGCTTGTAGCCTTGTAACATAAAACATACATTTACCTTGACTGCAGCGATCTCCTTTTGTTTGCAACGATCTCCTTCAAATAATCCAAGCCCCGCCTCCTAAAAAATTCAAATAATCCATGTCCCGCCTCCTCCTGGCATTGATTGGACGGCTGAGAGAACCAATAAGATGCAATGCTGCCCTGAGAACATATTTCAATGACTGAAAGTCCTACCTGCTAACAAAACCCCAACAATTCACAAACATGCATTAAATTGAAAACGGAAACAAGCGTTAGCTTTGTAAGACCTTAGGGTAGCTGTTATATAAGTGGCGTGATGAAATTCAAACTGTAAATATATTATAGTTATGGCTTCGCGTGGCCCTGAGCCCCGGTTGTCCAGTAGCTAACCCAGAAACGGTGACTTTCTCCTGGGTATGGATCGCCAGCGGGGCTGCCGCTGTCTCGTCAGACTGTGTGGACCTCCTGAAATCCAGCCCAACCAATGTTACATACCCTATTAGGAGACCTTAAGGAACCGTGTGAAATACCCTATATAATCATTCTATCACCCCATTAAGGTAAGGTAACTGTTTTGTGTGCCAGTACTGCAACACAAAGGTAGAGAATCATTTATTTTCCATTTTCTCTAAAATGGCCCAATTGTTTAGTTTTTGTCTTGTTTTCATCTTCTCTACCTTCGTTTAAGTAGGCTAACAGTTGAAACTAATATATCTGTGAGAGTTTTGGGGTTATTGTAGGTAATCCCACTTTTTTTAAGCAGCATTTTGAAGCAATTTGAATTAATTATTTAAATGTAAACAACACTACAAAATGTTTACTTTGGTAAAATGTAACATGACATGGCTGAGACTGGATGAGGGCCTTAATGGGACCAAAACTTACATCAACAAACAGCACTGTTTTCTGTGTTTACAGCACACACAATGTTGAGATTGTAGTACAGAAATGGCTTAAGAGAAGAATTCTGTCACAGAGTACAGGACACATTTCCTCACAGTGTTATTACAGAAAAGTTATTGTTGTTATGTTGTGGGTAAGAAGAGCTCCACCCTCCTCGCCACAGTTTTTACAGTACTTTAAACACGCTGCTGCTAATGCCACTACTGCCACTACACACTGAATACCAACTGGGGCACATCAATAGACAACCAAACATAAATAGCACACAGGGTGAGCCAACACAGTCGTACAAATACCGCCTCTATGATAACACTGAATTGGATAGGTCGGACTGGAAAGAAAAAGCTGGAGGGGAGTTGTTTACTTGTCCCCTGCCCCAAAAAACACATGAAAGGACACACACAAAAGCACACAGACGTGCAGTGTTCACAAACATTTCTGAGCTAGATTAGATGACCCACAGTGCACTCTCTCAGGATCCCTAGACAAGTCAAAATCTTAAACCTTCTCAAATGTCATTATAGATAATAACAGACAAGTGAATACTGTCAGAAAACTGTGTGAGTGTGTGTGTGTGTGTGTGTGTGTGTGTGTGTGTGTGTGTGTGTGTGTGTGTGTGTGTGTGTGTGTGTGTGTGTGTGTGTGTGTGTGTGTGTTAGGTTAGACTGTGCAGATGTCCATTTCAGGAAGGAGGTTTAACTAACTCTGAGTCTAACCCTGATCTCGGAGTTGATTTACCCTGAAATGGGAAACTGAGTTTTCGGTTCCAGAACAGCTGATTCGAGTTGGTTCAATCAACTCGGAGTAGGTTGACTCAGAGTTATGCGCGTGCACCACCACAAGAAAAAGGCAGCATGAATGGAGCCATGATACTACGATTATGGTAACAACCCAACACGGTCTCACGGCAGTTCGTTAAATGGTCATTTGGAGATTAACGGGGAAAGCAAACGTCACACCCCGGGACACGGCCGCAGGGGAGGACGCAGGACGCCTCACAAACCGGGAGACGGCCGTGGGGGACGCGCGACAATAACGGGATGGCAGAGGTTGGGTTTAGGAAAAAAACAACAGGGAAAGGACGCCTCACATGCCGGAAAACGGCCGCGGGGGAAGACACGTCACACACCGGGAGACGGCCGCAGAGAATGAGCAAAAATAACGGGACAGTAAACGGGGAAACAAAACACCACATGCAGGATGCGATCCCTGGCCTCCCGGGCAAAAGTCCTGAATTGTTTGACCCATCCACCACCCCAACCAACCTCCTTACGCGCCATTTCATACTACTCGCTACCATAGTCGTGCTGTGACCACGACATATGCTTCCCATTTAAATACATTAGTTTCCATTTTCATGCTGGCCAAAACGTAAAAAACGACAAAAACATCCCTGTCATGAGACTGGGTTGAACAACCACAAACAAACTGGTCGGCGGAAATACTCATGCGCACATACAGCGGGTTTGAATATATTTTGTTTTAAGCAATACAGCTGCTGCTGCAAAATAGCGGGAATTGGTGTGGGAGAAAATTGCTGCTAGAGTCAATGCATAAGCTCTAATATAGTGTAATAATTTCATATTTAATCACAGGTAACCTATAATATTACTGGTGAAAACTGGAATGGTAGTAGGATACACCTAATTTCATTTCATAATTCATCCTGCAGGTGAAAAAGTAAACTACTACTAATCCCATTCTGAGCCTGCAGCACCATCATTAACAGAATTATGATTTACAATAATTAATTTCTTTTTAATGTCTCTTACTGGTTTGTGTCTCTACAAAGCATTTAAAAAACGTTTCAGAGTGAGTCATACTCTTCTGATGGCGCTTTGCTATACAGTGGCTTTACTAATATGCTCCGCATCATCAATGTTGTAAAGAAAACTGCCGTTTGCAAAAAAACATAATGCGACAAAGAATCTGCTGGGATGTAGAGTATGTCCACGATGGGTGACGTTAGTGATATGAGGACGGATAAGGTTATATAGGCTACATAACTGATAGACTGGAAAGAAAAACGATACCGCTCAAATAGGTAGTTATCTGGAAATGAAAATACATCTATAGTCGGGGCCTCAATATCATCTCCCGAAGTAATACAGCTTCTTCATCAACGGAGGGAGGAGACTGAGAGAAACTCAAGGTTTATTGAAGAAAACCTGCTCCCAACCAGGTTAGGTTCACAGGCTCAGTTACCATAGTAACAGACTCTGAGGTTAAAGAGGCGCTATGCAGTTTTGGCCATTCCACTTTTTGCTCGCAGGTTTCTCTATAGAGCTCCCCCTACAGCTTCGTAATAGATATTTGGCAGCTGCTATGTTTACTTGTGTCTGACTCCTCACTCAGTCAGTCTGCCGTTTCCTCTTTCTCTGTTCCTCCGACAACGCTTTCCTAGCTTTCTGCTTCTTTTTTGTCGGCTCAGCCATGACGATGGTGTGAAAAACTCCATCGCTACATTGTTAGCCGGTTCCTGAATGGGCGTATGTGTGCAATGGCGCGAAGCAATTTGTTACATTGTGAGACCTGATACCACGCGATACTTCCTGACTCTGAGGCCGGCGGCTCGCCGGCCGAAAGTTGCAAGGGTGGTTTTTCAGCTCACAGGCGCTAGGGGGGAGCGAGATGACCACCATTTAACCCGAAAAAAAGTCATATAACCATTCCAATGACTCCGAAGCTGTTCAGTTAAGGTAAATTAAGCTAAAAAAGCTGCATAGTTCTCTTTTAAGTTACCTCTCTTTCTGAAACAGAAAACTCAGTTTCCCTCATCTCAGGGTTAACAAACTGAGAGTTTTCACTAAACCTGCTTTCTGAAACGGGCCCCTGGAGTCTTTTTATAAGTTATCTGTAACTTTGCTGAGAAAAACTGTCCACGTTTCGTATTCGAGGTCCATGGGTTTGATTGACACGTTTCCCTATGATAATGATAATAACAAGTTATGTGTTAACATTTTGTTGAAGTATTGCAACTTGCTTTCATACAAGTAAAATTGTACAGTACACGTGTCCTCAGTTTCACACAAGCTGATAGAAAGGTGGCTTCTTTTTTGGTGATTTATTTTTTAATTGAAACAATGAGCGAATAGAGGCTAGCTCTGTAGAGTTGAGTAATAAGTCTCTGTGGGGTCACTCATTTCACATTGCACATACTCATCTGTTTGTTGCTTATTAATCAAATATATCAGTGGTGCTGTTTATCACAGCTGACCTTTTAGCTAAGCATACTTAATTGTCCATTTTGGTAGATATTTCCCACCTAGGGTGACCAGACTTCCTGATGAATTTAGGACAGTCCCGGATTAAGAGCAGTTGTCCCGAATTAAGAGCAGTTGTCCCAAATTCCGTCCCGTTTGTCCAGAAAAGTTGACTTAAGTTGAGTTCAGCTTACTTATAGCCTAATAAAACATTGACTTCTGATAGTTTTCGATGAAACATTACGGTGCTGCCCACAGACGGGCACTGTGACATGGAAAAGTACAAGTTGGAGTGAGGGGTCACACACGAGATGAAGCTGTGTATATCATAGTAAATAAATAAAAAATTAGCATGTCTCTCCCACCTGAGGGAATAAAACGAATATAAAGAGAATTAATTAATAAACAAGAGAATTTAACGGCTTTCACATGAAGCTGTTTGTTTAGTTTCATAAGATCAAAACATTTTTTTAGATAGACCAAAAATAAACTCTTTACCACTGGAGGAAAGTGGCTGGATGCCATTCCTTTTGTTGTGTAAAATAGCAAGGGGGTGGGGGGAATGACAACATTTATCCATTCAAAATCCTACATTGCCAACACATTCACTTTTATCCTCCCTCTGTGCTTTGTTTGAAAGAAATATTTTATTCATGTCCAGGGGATAATTGGGGATTATTGGCTCTAAACTGGCATTTTGATGGCTTTTAAAGAACACCAATTTGAAGACAACCAATAGTGTGTTTCTAAGTATAGTTTTATTATGAGCTTATCTGTAAGAGAGGGAGCCATTGTGAAAACAGGAGTAGTAAGAAATGAACTGACCTCAAACTGGGTGAAGTTGCCTACCTAATTAAATCTCTTTTTGTTGTGTAAACTATTTAAGTAGTCATTGTAAAGTTTCTTGGAATTTTGCTGCATTTTTTTTGTTTGTCCTCAGTGAATCAAAGGCCTAGGGGTATCATGCAAAAATTTTTTAGAAAGGGGCAGAGGATAGGATTGACCATAATTGATAACATCCTTCAACAAACCCACTGATGATGTATGATAATGTATAATAATGTATTATTCCCACCCGGCTTTCATCTGTAGTGCACCCCGCGTGCCTCCCACCATGAAAAATATATCAAAAGTTCACAAGACACAATTTATGCACACTGCATACTGTACACTTGTCTACACTTTGTACTCTGTTTCTTGATTCACAAAAATAGGGCATCTCTATCAGTGCATCAAAGAACTTAATATTTTGCAGCTGGGTCACTTTATCTTTCATGGTCTATTATAGTTAGAATCCCTTTCACATAAAAATAGTTTTTGTTCACCAGAATGACATCACACAAAAACACACGGTTGAATTTGTTTGTTCCCACTGAATGAAAAGGGGCTGACTAATTCCTATGTTTCAGGCCTAGATATTCAATTCAGTGCAACCAAGAGTAAAATACGTTGAATATCTCTCATTGGTCAAAATCAGTTTAGGTATTATTTTACTGTTCAGTTTAATACAGTTGTTGGTGTTGCCCGAGCCCGACAGGCATTAAGATATTTTTGTCCGAGCCCGACCCGAGCCCAACAGTTAAAATCTCATTTTTTGAATAATGACACATATAGGCTACATTTGTTTGTGTGGAAAGCCCACTTTTATTAAGCAACTGTAGGAAGGCATTTGGGAAATGTCAACAGATGAGCGTATCAGTGCACACGGGGCAACAAGCGCACGTTAAAACACAGGCGCGCACCTACATAATAAGCTGTTTTAAATTTAAAATGTGCAATGCCTCATCGCGCTGATCATTTCTAAATATCTGTCGAACCCGGCCCGGCCCGTTGGGCTCGGTTTGGGTATCCATCCTCTAATGTGCGTCCGTGCATGTGACGGAAAGGTGTGTCAGAGGTTTGCTGGGTAGTATATCCTTGACATTCCACTTCCGGGATTGTTCTGTTGATGACTGAAAGTCTACCGGATTTCACTCATTTACGCCTTGGGCTTCCTTTGTGTGGCATTTTAAACTCCGGTCAATTTATGAGGACTATGGTTAACCTTTTCTCAGATCTCTACAAGGTAAATCCAGACAGCTAGCTAGACTATCTGTCCAATCTGAGTTTTCTGTTGCACGACTAAAACAAAACTTTTGAACGTAGGCTACACATGTTCTACCAAAACAAGTTCCTTCCCGATGCTATTTTGCAGCGGCATCGCGGCTTTTCTCCGGTGCTTAGTACCGCCCAAGACAATTGTGATTGGTGTAAAGAAATGCCAATAAACCAGGTCACGTTTTTCTCCCATCCAGGAATTCTGTGGATGCAGCGTCACGGTGGAGGAAGGTCTGGCAAAGCGAGACTATTTGTTAAGTGATTATACAGATGTTCTTTTTATGTTTGTGTTTTTTAATGTTATCTGTTGATTGTTGTAGCAGACGATGAAAGAACATTTTCTGTGTGAACAGACAATAAAGTTTTATCTTATCTCTTATCTTACAAGTTGGGTGAGTGAAAGATCAATGAATACATTGTTACGTTTCTGTTTTTGATATCCCACCTTACACCCCCATAGACTATTCACCATCTTAACCATTTTTTTCAAAAGAAAAACATAACTTTTCCTAAATATTGGGGGTAACGAGGAAAGCAGGAGACACACAAAGGAACAATTGAGGAAAGGGGAAAGAGGTGAACACAACCATAGTAAATGTGTGTTTCCCCCCCAAAAAAATAAGGGCAGTAACAGAAGACCCTCAAATTGTTATTGTGTCTTAATAGGGCAGTTTGCCTTCAGTCCACCCTCCACCATATGCCTCTTTTTGACATCACTTCCAGTGCAGCCTAAAGATTGTGATGGGGTTGTTTTTTCTTTTCACATTGGTCCAAGATACTAGCTCAACATGTACCGACTGTGGTACGCATATCCATGGTTCCCATAACATGATTTTGGTAACTTCCCTGAAATGTTGCGTAGTATCACTAGTCAAAAGGTAGGGTGAGGGTTAAAAGCAAAACTTTTTTTGCCATAGCGACTAGGAATTTTCAAACTATTGAGTCATCGTCGGGAAATAGAGGATCCATATTACAACACCAGGAGAGACATTTTAACATTGGCACTATCACAATTAAATTGGGATCTCTGGTGTCCCCTCTAGGGCCCACTAGTTGGGCTTTAAAGTTTTAGTCCTGGTGTTACAATGTTACTTTGTGTAATGTTGTTATTTCAAAAACAGAAAATGTGCCCACTCCTCATAGTATTTGTTTTTCAGTAGGAATTCTTAGAGGGACAAGAGCAAACAGGGTAAAAGGATGAATTGAGATTGAATTCCACCCATCTGGGGTTTTTAAAAGAAAAAAAGCATGTGTGCTGTTGTAAATGGTTCCAGGTTATCCACCACTCCACCAGAGTTTTACACAGATCTGACACTGCTCAGCTCCAGCATGAAAATTAAACACAGGTTCCTAAAATACGATATATCATGAAACTATCTGAAAAAGAACTTTCATTTACAGAGCAAGTTCTTTGTGGAACAATATCCCAAACAACATAACTTTTATCACAGGAAAGGTACATTTTAGAAAGAAAGTCAACTCTTAAATAAAATTATTTATCTTGAGGTTTTATATTTTATCTTATTGTGTGGTAGAAAATATTCCATTTCCTTCTTTGTTTATGTGATCCTTATAATAAATACAAATACAAAATGTCAAGTCCCATGCTTCCTGCTTCCTTTAAAGTAATGAGAGTTCAGATCCACATTAATTGTGTGCAATGATCAATACTCCAATGTGATATTTAAAAAATTGATAGAAAGCCTGTTTATAGGTTACAGTCTTTTTTATATTTAGTAGCAGTACTTTGAAGTAGTCTCTCAGGGCTCTGACTGGTTTGTAGTCAGACAATCTGTAAAACATGCCCAGATTTCAATAATACACTGCCTCTAAAAATCACACTTGTTCGCAGTGATAACACTGTGCTCACAGCAAAACTGAGCAGTGAATGTGGCAAAATGAGCAGCAGTGGAGAATGTGTGAATATGTGTCAACAATGGTCACATAGCCCTTTAGGTCAGCGGACACACAAACATACACCTCACACACAAACACACACATAGATACAAATAAGAGATTTCCACGGCTCCCTGGGGGAGTGATGATGCCCTTATCAAATGAAGCATTGCAGCAAGGTCCTGTTATACTTTTATAAAACACTGATAGAAGTCTTCCAGATAGCAGTCACTCTTCTAAGCCCTAATTTAAATTATAAAGGTCATACACAGAATATGAATGTAAGGTAATCAATCATCTAAATGCATTGCAGGGGCTTTAAGGAGTATTCATAATAAATGAAATGGAGAGCTCATAACATTTGACGGAGAATGAAAGGTGTTTGGATAGCAGCATTTTGTTATACTAATAACAGTGAATATTGCTTTCTTTCTGAATGGCTAATGAAATTAGATACTGAATAATTGCTAGCCTAATCTTTGAAAACATTGCCACTCATTCATCAAGTGTGTATATCGACAGGTTTATCTTAAATGCCTGAAGAACATTTCTACAGAAAATATTTGCCTAATTATCATCTTTCTCTTAGCAGATAAGATTTTTCCAGTTTATTCTCATGATGAAGTGCTAATTGGATGTAGTTCGGCCATCTCTCTCTCTCTCTCTCTAAGATGCAATCACGAGTCAATTCGTTTTAAAATTAATGTATGCATAAGACTTACATTAACAGTTAGTCCTGTAATATGTCCTTCTATCTCTTTATCTCAGAGCAGAACTTAACTATAGTTAAGTTCTGCTCTGAGACATTAAGCACAGCGGGCAAAACAAGGCTATCTGAAGGCTAGATAATATAAAGCAATCAATCACAATTTTCAGAAACATAATCTTTAGTGGCTCACCTAGATATTTCTAGATTGTATTGTCTGTTGAGTATGAATTGACCATCAACAGATGAAGTTAAATAAAATATATATATACATACACATGATAGAAACAAAACTGTGACAGATGTATGTACAGCATGGGCCTTCATGTGTTTGGAAGTACCTGCAAGATTTTTTTTATTTGTGTTTCTTTATTTGAAGAAAGGGTCATGCCTGCACACTTACTCAAGTAGTGTATTAATTTGCTCATAAAGACAAAAACGGCATCTGTCTTCCTGGATGATTTAGGTCATCAGTGATGTATGAGTCAATTATCTGCATCTTGTTAGTGAGTCCCAAGAATAAATGTGGTAAGCACTGTGGAGATTTACGTCTCCTGCAAGTGTCTGCTTTGCACCAGAGGTTTTCACCGCAAAGCTGCAGCGCCAGCACATATAACTCTGTGTAGCTTCCTGTGAAGATAGGACTTCCTGGTCTCTGTCTCACACGCTCTACCCCACTCTTTAACCTCAGTTGACAGTATACTCTTTCTGTCTTTGCAAATGCCTCGATGGATTCAGCCTGATTGATTGTAATGAGTTTGGGGAGCTCAAACATGGCTGGAGGTGCACTGGGAACAGCCTTCTCGCTCCTGTTTCTTGCCTCTATTATACAAGGTAATCCTGGACAACATGTGCACTTACTCAAATGATATACCACCAAATATGGGATATTCAGCAGGAGTTTGAAATGTGTATTGGCTTCTGGTGTGACAAGCTACCACAGTATAATGCTATGATTGTATCTTTCTACATTCCAGCAGACTGCAGTCGGTAATATCCATTTCAAAGTGTAGGTGATGTTGTCTCCTCACTTATTCTTTTGCTTCCAATGCTATCTGATGTGCTTGACAGGGCTCCGGGATGTTGAGGTGTTCCATTATGAAAAGATGGAGGCAGTAGTGGGCCAGAACGTTACTTTACCTTGTACTGTAAAAAGCAGTACTGATCTCAAGATCGTCAGTATTGAATGGAGAAAGAACAAAAATGAAGAGAAAAAGCTGGTTCTGTACAGCGAAAAGTTTGGAATCAATCAATTTTGGCCTAATGTCACCATGCAGATTGAGAACAAGTTGATGGGCTCCCATCTCCAGCTTTTCCAGGTGGCAAAATGGGACAGTGGTTTCTATATTTGTGACATCGCAACTTTTCCCCTGGGCACCATCAGGAGAGAAACCGAGCTAGAGATCAAAGGTAAGACGTAGGCTAGTACATGCAAAGCCATACCTACATTGCTCAACCAGACGCTGCAGTCTTCACAGGTTTCTATCTTATTCTCCAATGCATATATTTCACGTTACTCCTGATTGCATCAGAGCGCCGCTCCTCTGCCAATGTCAGCAGTTATTTACTTCTGAGCAAATGTATCTAATAATTGCAAGAACACATCAAACAGCTTTGGCTATGTTTGGCCCTATTTTTTTCCCCTCATGAATCATTTAGTCGTCCATTGACACAGGCACAATACACCTGTACCTTCTTTTCATCTGTAAGCAAACTGAACGGGTGTTAGGAACAAAATAGAGGCTGCAGAGGACAATGTGCTGTTCATGTGTATTGTATTGGATCTGCAATCCTTTGTTCATAGTAGTCATTTGCTGTATTTAGCAGATGTTTTACATAAGCATTCTTTCGTTGTCAATCCAAATTAATCTCACCTTTTCTCTCTATTAGATGATGTTAAAATAATGTGTGATATGGATCGCACTGTTGAGGTCTATACTGGAAAAGATGTGACCATTCAATGCAGAGCATTCCCTGATGCACAGTACAAGTGGACCAAGGTAACAGGAAACAGTTAATCGCCCCATTTCAAAACCTACAATACAAAACACATCTTCTCAATATGAAAAGGTATTTGTATGGTACATAATCTTGTTTTGCCCTAGAACAAGATACTGGTCTCAGAGAATGCATCTCTGGAGCTCTGGTGTGTGACTGAGGCTCACACAGGGGTTTATACACTGACTGTCAACACAGGAAACAAAAGTCTGCATCAAGAGTTTATCATCACAGTGCTAACAGCAACCACAAGCTTAAGGACAGGTAAGCCTTTCCATTTCTTTCTTGCCGCTATTTCTCTCTTTGTGTCTTACTCAATTTCAGCATTTCCTCAGGGCAGATTAACAATCTAGTAGAGTGCCCAAGAGACGGAATGACTTAAAAAACTGCATTGCAACAGAGAGCTGATGCTTGGCTTTTGTAATCATATTGTAGCTCATTCAATTTTAATTTTTAATTAGCTGAAAGGAAAGTGAAATATATTTAAAGGAATTTGAAGCTGCCAGCCATGTTATGAGACCACACCAACTGTGAATAAATTGGATACAACATCAAAACTTTAAGAGCGAAACTCCCAATTATTTGCTGCAAATCAATTGCCCTGTGGGATTAGGGTCAATACTGAACCAAGCTTAACTAAAAGAGTATTCACAGTTTTAAATGATAAAACAACCAAACAGCATGTTGTCTGCCTCCACTGGTTATAAAGCTTGGTATAGTGCTGTCGGGGTGTGCTTAAGCAGGGAAATAATCCGAGACTGTATTCATGTTTCTCACAAGCGTTTCAATATGTAACTAAAGCATACCTAACAGAAGCCACACAGACATCAGAAGTAACTTCCTGCTCTTTCTTTCTTTCCTATCTACTGTCAAACTACAAGAACAAACTCACTCAGCAGTCTCAACAGCATCTCTGAATGGTAACATGGGTAAGAGCACAATCTGTTGGACAGATTGGAGAAGTACAACCAAAATGAGCGTTTGAAAAATACTGAGAAAAGCTGCTTGAAACGGACACAGCGTTGATTTAGAGCACATTGCATTGCGGCATTGGATTGCTTCTCTCAGTTGCATCTTATAGGGGGATGTGAGATAAGATTAATTTGTCCTGGTGATTGTATGGGAATATGCAGGGTAGAAAACAAATAGTTGAAAACAACTGACACATAACTGATTAAATGTGTTCATTAGTTAACCATACATACATTTAGAATTCATGACCAAACATTTGCTTTAGCAATCTGTATCCATCACAGTCCAGGCTCTTGAATGAGCTCTTTGCCTTATTTTACATATTGATTATGTGCTCATATATGCCAACCCGGTCCACATATTAATGATGTATAACATGCATTGGGTATTATATTTTTCTACATTCAACTTTACAATGTGAAGCTTGTTAAAGGAATAGTTTATTTATGGAAATGCGTACAAAAACCAAATTCTAACATCGACAACTCGCCATTTTACAGGGGCGTTGTGTATGCTGGACTATTTCTCAGCCAGGAACAGTTGTCAGGCAACCAGGAAGTTACTGCACCTGGTGAAGCACATAACTCCCTGTAAAACCACAACTTGTGGGTTTTACGTTTCTGTTTGCTTAGATAAAACAAACAAGACATAACCTTTAGAGGTGCTCATAGGCCGATTTAGTTACCTCTGGCCAGAGCCAGGCTGGCTGTTTTCCTCTCTTTATGCTAGTATTTATGCTAAGTTAAGCTAACTGGCTACATTTTATCCATACAGATATGAGTGGCATCAATTTTCTCATTTAACTCTTGGCAAGGAAGTGATTAAGCGGAGTTCCCAACACATCGAACTATGCCACTAACCTGAACAGATTCCCATGTGATGGATAGGCTACAGTTTGTTAACCCATGTGCAGTTTTCCATGTCAGGTATTTCTATTCTAACAAGTGAGTTCTGTTGAGTCCAAGAAAGTATGTTTTTAATGCAGTGGCAACATCAAAATAGTACAGTTGTCGCTGACTGCATATCTATTGTTGACTAACTTGTGTTGCTACTTTCAGATCTTGTGACAGTGTCACCACAGTCTAATGCAACTGCAGAGGGTTTGACTGAATCAGCAGACAGCAGCTTTACCACAACACCGACCACTGGGCTTTCAACCATTGACAGCAATGCAACTTGGACCATGAGTATGAGCACAGCTGTAGGCGATGATAATCCAAACTCCAGAAATGTCACAGATGGAGAGCATATGACCTCTTTAACAAATTATACACATGTCAGTGTCACGTCATCCCCTGCCACACACACTGATCCCTATCACTTCAACAACTCCACGGACCAGGAGATAAACCCGACTCACAATTTAAACACATCTGAAGGATCAGTGGCCAGCAATCTAAACACAACATTAAGTTATGATAATAAAGTGTTCAGATCAACACAGGACACGAGGAATGCGTCCATGGGAGGCAATCCTGGTGCCACCCCAACTCTGGGCACTGTCAATACAATGACGCCCATTGAAGATGAAGGTAATAGTTACTTATTTCACATTTAATTCTTCAATGTTGGCAGATACTAGATTTGCTCCCTTTCCCTCCCATGAATGGAACATTTCAAGGATAGCATATGTGACCATTGTGTAGAGTAAAAATGAAGTTTTAGGAAGAAAAAAATATATGCTCAGCAATGCATTATATTATGCATTTCCAGTCTTTTTCTGAAACCCAGAATCATCCAACATCCCTTTGTTTGCCTGAGATAGCCTTTTTAGGTTTTGTGGGGCACATTATTTGCTCTGTGGTCTGCCAACAGTGCACTTAGGTTTGTTTGCGGCTATTTAGGTTAGGTGAGCAGGAGCAGTGCTGTAAAGTAAATAAAGAAGTTTAAAAGCAGCACATAACAACAAACAATAATGCTAAATGTTCGACAGGCAAGACCTACTTAAAAAAATACACATGAATATCATCTGCAGTTTTGCAGCTTTACATTTATTATCAATATTTGTTGGAGTCTGCTGGGTTTCACCAGAGTAAGCTGATCAATAGCTTAGAAACACATATTAAGCTGTTGCTGTCCTCCAAAATGACACTCCCCACCCCGAATCTGCTTCTCAGATACTGCTGGTGTACGGAGTCATCTGTTGTTGCCGTTAATCATCGTTCCATTGATTGCTGTGGTTGGCTTTCTCTACAGAAGAAAACTTATGAAGGAGAGGTAAAGCTCTCAGGTTCTATCCATGCAACTATCCTCTATACCTGCTTGCACCTATTCAGGGTCATGCACTGGTTGGACCTGATATCTGTCTTACTTCAATTGATGCACATTATCTTTCTGATATATCTGCAAGCTTTTTGGATACAGCCAATTTTCGAGCAATGCCACAAATATTTAAATATTTGTGTTCTCTCTCTCTCTGTAGGATGGATCTACCGCCTCCATTCAAACCCCCTCCTCCTCCAGTAAGGTATACAGCTGCAAGACACCATGATATTTCAACACAGCAATTCCCCACTTCAAGATGTAACTCAGTGACAGAACTTAAAGATATGAAACAAATTAATATGTATATATATTAATATATAGTGCCTGATATATTGCACAATGACAGCATGCAGTCATTGTGGGGATCTGTGGGGGGCTGTATCCTAACTTTGTTAAATGCAGAATTAAGGTAATACTTGCAGATGTAGACAGTATCAAAGTGCAGTTACAACACAGTTGCAGGCAATTGTACAAATGTGGGCTGTGTATATCTAGGATGGGTGTTTTTTTTATTTTTAAATGTATTAAATTTTGCCATACAGTTTCTAATATTTGAAAATAAAAGCTGGTTTATTTTGTCTCTAAACTGACTTTGAGCTATTGCACTGCAGGTGCTTGTGTTATTTACATTCTTGCAATATAATATATTCACTGTGACTTTTTGATGAAGTCCCAGCTATTGTATCTTACGCAGCAGTAAATAAGCATTGCAATGCTTAGAAACATAATTGTTGGAACTATATGGCAGATTTACTTCCTTTAAGGTAATTCTGGCTTCATCTGTTAAGCCTGTGATTTAGGATTTCTTGCACAGAAGCCCAATGTATTTCTCTTGTGTAACTGTTCAGTGCTAATGCTGCAAATTGACTGACGGCTCAATATCAAAGACCACTGTTGTCCACACAAACCACAGGCTACCACTTGAGATTGGGGCGTACCACAAACCACATGGGATAAATAGCTAACAAATATAACAACCACTGGGTACCATCATATACACAGAGGGAGGAGGTGTTGGACATGTTTATACTACTATATTGTTTTATTATTGTTGAGTATGTACTGGTTTTATAAATATTGTTTTCATTTCGTTTGCATACCAAATAAAGTGAACCCTGTTTAATTCGGTCTCTCAGTAATCATTTATTTTTTAAACACACATTCACACGCATTTACGGTAGCTGTACTGAGAAACCTTTCAAAACTGCTTATTTTCTTCTTCTGATATTCCGACCACAGCAGCAAAACCAAAATGTACCCTCTGTATGCAAGATATATATTCTTGGTATACAATGCTCTCAAGTCCCCGTGCACACAGACAACTGGTATACAGTAATACCTACACGTTTGCTTGTTATTCATGGCACTGTGGGGACTCTCTGGCTTTCAGTGAACTGAGCAGATGGTCACCACAAGTGTATTTATTTTAGGGTTAAGACTTGGATTTAGGGTTAAGTTCAGAATCAGGTTTCTGTAAGTTAGGGCTACGATTAGGGGTTGACATTTTTTTAATTTCCCAATTATTCTGAAATTTCTAAGCTGACAAATAATTAAGTGAAAATGTATTTGTGTATATGTTTGTGTGCCGTTTTATTATAAATCCTAATAGCATAGTTGCTAAGAGATATTAATAAACCATTGTAGTCTTACTACATACTAATATGGTGATCTATTTGACATAGTACTGTACCTCACAATGAGATCGAGACTGGGTGCCTCAGAATGAGGTTACATTGCTTCCTGTTTGTAACTGAAGAGAAGCCAGTTATCAAAGCACTGTGACGAGAGAGGTAACTTAGGCAAAGTAAAAATAGACTTCAGTGTAGCACACCTCACTGACTAAACACTGTAATGTCCTGTAGCCGGAGAGCAATCGTGTCACACAGACAAAACGTTAAGTTCAAGACGGCTGGAATATGACAGGTAGGTTCTAAAATTAGATTTAAATGTACAAACGTGGTTCTAATATTGCTACAGCGTACATATCTGTTAATGTTGTATCCCATCCTGCAAAATGTTGCATTTACCACAAAAACAGGAAAGCTAAATCATTTCTAAAGCGTATGTCACAGAACATGGCAGAACAAAAGGTGAAACAAAACAATGAGTTGATAACCATAACTGTACAGTATGTATAATATATTGCTTAGTTTACTGTAGTTTAGTATCTACACGTAACCTTTTTATGTCACAGTACTTACGGTTATCATACCATGTGCAGCACACTTGATTTCCGAAACCCTCGGGACAGTTTTTAACCAAATTATTTACGTTGCTTACAGAGGAATTAAGATGAATTTACAATAAAATGTTACAGCAGGAAGAATGATTGTATAATGTATAATTTGTCAGTGTTTTTTTAGAAATAATTATGTAGCCTCTAGCTTATTAAAAAAGCAAACATCTTAAGATATTCCATGCAGTAGCACAAAGTACAAACACGTGTAGTATACACTTATAATTTAAGATTGGCTATACCAGTTGTTAATGGCTAACTTTTTCTGTTCTATTTTTATTCTTAAAAGGTCAGGGATTGGAATTGTCCAGTATTGTTGAAGCATTTGACTACATCTTTGTTTTTCACCAGCACAAAAGCAAAGATGCATTTGAAAAAAAGTGTAATCTTTTCTGTTTGTTATTGAGATGTACAGTGGGAAATTCCAAATTGTATTACTGATAGCTGATGAGAATGTTGACTTGGAAATACTGTAAATTTAACAGTTTGAGTTTGTCTTTTAGACTCTCTATATGTAGGTCTGGGACTGTTATCTCTGGCCTTGTTGATCTCTTTGTGTCTCAATGTCATCTTCTGCATCAGACAAAGAGCCACTTTATGCAGAGGTATGGTTACATGTAAAGTCAATTTCTTTTTTAAATGTGGTCGCCATTGACTCTAAACCCTTCAGCAACAGGGCATTATATAAATTGCTAAATATTTTGTTCATACAGACACAGAAGAGTGCTGCTTCACAAACATTTCTGGAGAAAGGTTTGCTTTTTATTTATCTTTTAAATTTTTTTTTTTTAATGAGGCTTAAACATGTGTGCATGTCAGCACATTATTATTTAGTTTAATACATATTCATTTTTAATAAGTAATACGTGTTCCAATATATTTTTATTTGTAATCTACAAATGACATCTTATTAATGAAATAAACTGTGAAATTATTCCTGTTGTTGAAGCCCGTCACAGGATGAAGGGCATTATTTTGATAACCTCAATCATGATGAGCAGCAGGAAAGTCCCCACAATCATCACGAGCAGCAGGAAAATCCAATCTACGGCAACATCAGCTCAGACAGAAGAGGTGAGCGCAGGCGTGCGTTCTGTAACTTTTTTTTTTCAGTACAAGAAATCATTGCATTTTTTTTTTAATGCTAGCATACACAAAATTATTATGTATGACGACACAATTTATTTATAACAATAATTATAATATTATGTTTCCTTTTTCTTTAGTTGTAGACATTAAGCTGAAAGTTCATTTGGATCTATTCCATGCAGGTTAAACATATATACATATGCATAATACATGTATAAATAAATGCATTTAGATAAAACTGCATTTCCTTTTCACCCACTGTTTAAATACCCTTAGATTTCCAAATTTTAGATGTGTTGTTTGTTGTCATTTCTTCAGTAGAAGAACCTCTAAAAATCTAGATTAGACTCTTCTATTTTCTAATTTATGTGATTCATGTGTGCCTACTGTGGTAAGTAGAATGTAAAACAAATGACCAAATCCTGTGTTTTACTTGTTCAGATTCTGCAGAGCTTTGCTATGAGACGATGACTATGTTCACAAGAGATCACAGGAAGGTAATTGCTGTGAATGTAATGTTCAGACTATGGCCTGTGATGTTGTTACGTACTATATAATAATATAATGTACATATTATTTTGTCATACATTTGATAGCATATGTAGGGACTGTCAGCATTATCGCAGAGTGAAAAAAAAAAAAAACTTAAACATGCATGGCTCATTTTTCACCTGCTTGATGTTATTAATCTTCACTGATTTATGCCAGAAGTGTTTTTGTGTGGAATGCATGCTAGAATAATGAAACTGTTAAACTTCTCTAAAGCTTTGCATCTCCAATACGGAAGATGAAAAGTACTGGATATAACATGCACTAAAGGTAAACAAGCAAAATTGGCTTTGTGAGTTGTTTACAAAATATAATTATATTCTAAACCTAATCGCTTGACTATAATTTGCAAATGTTGGTATTCTAGTTATAGTCCTTGTTACATTCACACTGAAACCAAATATATGGTAACGCATTTGGTGGTATGGTATATGCAATATATGGTAATGCATTTGGTGTAAAAATACACATGCAGACCAGTTTAAACCCATGCTCAGTTTGCTGACAGATTTGCTTTCAGAACGGAAGGCAGCTAACACCATAGACATTGTGGTCAATGGAACTGTGGACCAATTAAGAACAAAATGTTCTAAAAATAAACTACACTTACAGAAATACATGAGAACCTAAAACCACAAGATCTAGAATGTCTCATTTAAACTGGTGTGAAGTGCTGCAGCTTTTTTTTTTCATCAATGTAAACACCTAAAAAACAGCATTAACTCATGTTGTCTCTATTGTTTGGAACCAGTCTCTAGAGCCTGACCTGAATTATGCCTCGTTGGATCTAAAGATAGCAAAGAAACGCCTGAAGAAGAATCGCCATCAACAAGGCCATGCTCAGGGAAGAAACAAACTTCAAGATGAGCTGCCGGTCCACCCCACACCCCCGACGAATGCTTTCTTGGAGGTGGAGGCAGACATGGATGCTTACCTTCCTTCCAGAGACACCAGCACCATGGTTTCACACAGTAGCATCTACCTGAACAGTCAACAGATCGCCCAAGAGACAGAGGAGATGGAAAGAGAAAAGGGCATATACACAGAAAGGAAGAATGGGGGTTGGGAGGGAATAAGAACGAGGGAAGAAGGGCGAAGTGGAGAGTGGAAAGGAGTGCAAGAGACTGAGGAAAGAAAAGATATTCAAGATGGTAGTAATGGGAGTGTATTCACACAGCTTTCAGAAGCAGAGGCTATTCAGAACGGCACAGATCATTTCATCAGCAGCTTCAGCTATGAGCGTGACCAACAAGATTAGGCAAGACCTCATACTAAGTCTCTTGTTTCAAACTTTTCCGAACTGAATAAGCCACCTGAAAAGGCAAATAAAAGCGCTGTCCATGAATGAAATGTCACTTTCAATAAACAACGAGCTTTGCGCAATTTCCTCTTTGATGCGAACAAACTATGCATCAAAGACTCTCCAGATTGAGCAACTGAGGAAAAAAAGGTGTGCTTTTCTGTGCAGAGGATGTAATAAGCATAGAGGATATACTGAGAAAATGAAACTCTGTGTGTGACATTTAGAGGTCAAGGGCCACATGGAACTTTTCAGTTTGTTGCAACAGATAAGGAAAACGTCAAATCATCACAGGCCATGGAAGATCTTTGACTGTTTTGGTGACCTATTATCATACATCAACAGGTGTCTCACAGAATGGTGTAAAGGGAAAAAATGAATCTTATATTTTTTTTCCATGCTGTAGGCGTTGGCCAAGGCTCAATACTTTCTTGAATAACTGTACATGCCTGAGCATGGGAATCTGCTTTTGAGTCATGTTATGACTGATGATAAAATTAATAAGATAAAAATTAAAAGGCATAGTGGGATAATACGATAATATTAGTAATGTCATAGTATTTTCCCTTTTGGCATATTGTTATGTAAATGTCACACACAGAGGATTTTTCACATCAAAGTTACGATAATGGTCATTAGCTTTCTAATCTATTGTATTTATGAGCTAATGCGGCATCTGCTTAAATGATTATTTCCCTTTCTTCCCTCTTGGGGAAGGATAATTCACTGCCTTGCTATCTACTGAGGGAGCTGAAAGGTGCTATATAAATAAAAGTTATTATTATTATTGTTGGCGCACATTTGTTCCTTTGTTTGGTCTGTAATTTGGCATCGCTGTAGATGCGTGTTTTTAAACAAACAACTGCCAATGAACAACTTGTCCAAGAGTTCAAACTTAAAGTTGGATATGGAAATCCATTTAAGTAAACAGCAAAATAATAAAACTAAATTATAATTCTTCTTTTAATCTTACCACGTTATCATACACGTAACCATGGTCAAAAAAACTGTGACCTTGCTGTGCGCAACACAGCTGAAGCAATTAGGCCACATTTAAATAAACTTTTCCACCCACAGCATCACACGCTGATTGCCAATTAAATGGCTCCAACAATTATTATTATTATCATTATTATTATTAATAATAAAGTGGAGGTCTGCAGCACACTAACTGTTTATTGACAGCTTTTCAGTAGCTGACCATGGACTCCTTCCCCCTATGGATTCATTTTTGGCCTCAATTATAATACAGACATAGAGGAAAGAAACATAAAAAGACACACACATAAACAACAAGGCAGGCAGTCCTACTAGATTGTCTTCCTAATGCTTTATCAATGGAAGTGATGAAGGAAAAAATCCACAGTTGTTGTTTTTGTTACTCTGTGCAAAAATGAGTTCTAATCTCTGATCTCTTTTATTAAAAAAGTGCATTAGGATGGGATTTATGTCCAGTATTAATAGGAGTGACTTCAGCAAGCAGACAGACTTAATAATCTCGACCTCTCCTTCAACGTGTAGAAATGCTCTTGGTTTTCTCTTACATGCCTAGATGTGATTTTATTATACTTAGCTAGACCATTATGTGCTCAAGCTACAGTATGCGTCTGTTATATTGTGGCAATAAAGGCTGGTCAGAAAAGGGAATACCATTCAACTGTAGTTTGATAATGAAGTTTTTTTCTTCATAAAGTACTCTTAAAAATAATTGTGCTATCCGTGGTTTTAAATGTCTATGCAATGCAATCAGAATAGCTCACCAAAGATACATTTTAGCTCCCCCCCCAAAAAAAAGACTGTTGATTCTTTTTTTCCAGGAGACTTTGCTTAACTGCTAATTTAACTTTAATGAGTTAGTAAGACTGTCCTTGTGAACCATAGACTGTTAATATACAGTCTATGTTGTGAACTGATATTTGTTCATTAGCGAGAATTCAGGGAAGTCAGATCCCAGTGAAAATCATTTTCCATGGTGCAGATGTTGTGGTTGCCATGGTCACAAGGCAAGCTGTGGCAAGAAAGTGGCAGCCGCCCTCTTTCTGCAGCCTAGCTTGTGGTTTGTAGCTATAGTGGCACTGTAAAGTTAGTTATGAGTTGCTACTGGGCTGGCCTGTAGTTTAACTTACTTTATATAAGGACAATGAATTGGGATTATGCGTATAATAGCATCAGCATTTCTGTAAATCCAGTGTTAGCCAGGTGGCTAATTTTGAACTGCAATCCTTTGGCGAGATGTTTTGAAACCAGTAATGTGATCGTTCAAATTTACAGACAGAAGCCAACAAGAAGCAATAAAGACAGTAACAGCAAGCATTCAACAACATCGACTATTCGGTACATGTATCTGCACAACCAACTGATTATAACCATTTTTTGACACATGCAAACATGCAGAGCAGCAATAAGCAATACAGCATATACAGTGATGACTGGTCATTAGGGGCTGGTGGGGCACAGCAAACAAATATGTTATTTTTAAATAAATTTAAGATTATGATTATCTATAATTTATTGTCTTCACATATGTGTAAAATACGACAAGCATTCAATTTCTTAGTGGCATGAAGAAATAGTGTATTTTATTATTATTATTATTATGATAATTATTGTGGTGTACTTTATGCACAGTGGAAAGATTACATGAAATGAAGGAAGACAATAAGGGTGAATTACATGAAAAAAGTCTCTGGACAAGAAACATATATATGTAAAATATATATGTCACCAACCACTAACATTGAGCCATGTGTGTTTTCTGATATGCCACCCCCTATGGTTAATACAATTAAGTTCAGGCTATTTAAATTAGGCCTACTTGGGAAGGTTAGAAAAGTATTGTGGTCATCATTGATTATGGAAAGATTCTCTTCATTATTCTATGCCATGAAAGCCTCATGCTTTGCATCCACTCCACCTCCTCCCTATCAGTGTTAATGCATACTACTTCTGCCTTTGCTACTGAGAGATTTCATCATCATATCTGCAAGAGGTCACGAAAGGAGAATATTAACATACATTGTTTTAGGTGTTCGAATAACATAATATAGATGTTGTCTGCTATAAATAAATAGCCCAAGCATTGAGAGTAGACCAAACTAACTGAACATTTTTAAATCCAGTATTCACATTGTAATTAGTAGGCCTACTTTTGAGGATAACACCTTTGTTTCAGGTCGGTACCTAATTGGTTATTGATTAGGATATTACCTGTTCAGGCTCCAGGAAGACGGTTTGTTAGCTTTTCATCCTTTTGACCGTATGTGACAACAACATTCAGCAACAAGCAGCTGTTCTCTCGTTAATGCTAGCAACAACAACAAAACATGTTTTACTTTAATTTTTGGAAAATTAAAGTCCTAACCTTACTAATTTAGTTTGGGAAATATACAACAGATGCGGCCCTCTAAGGCGTTTGGATGCAAATGCATAACGTTACGCTAGTTTGGTGAAGGGGTGGGACTCCAGTAACAACTTTTTACTAAGAATTAAACTATTAACGTTAATAATAATATGGAC
Source organism: Perca fluviatilis (assembly GCF_010015445.1). Lineage (NCBI taxonomy): Eukaryota > Metazoa > Chordata > Actinopteri > Perciformes > Percidae > Perca > Perca fluviatilis. Next base: position 20,076,228 of record NC_053127.1, read on the forward strand.
GAACGAAAATCACAAACGACTTATCGTTTTGGGTTTTCAAAACCTGACATTAATATTTTTATATCTTTCAGGAAAAAAACAGACTGTTAATGTTATATATTTACAGTCTATGGGGAAAAAACGGAATCGTCAGTTACTATCCAATGCAACTAAAAGTACAATTTAACGCATTCGAAAGGCTAAAAACCTCCAGTGTATACATCCATGGTGTATAGTCTATGGTTGGACCCCGGAAATGGAAACCTTTTTTTTTTTTTTTTAAATTGCCGAGTGAAGCGTCACACAGACGTAGACGATCTTTGTCACAAACATGGCAGCGCGCATGTGAATGTCATGCCATCTTAATCTATTCCCTGAATCAGTTCATGTTTGGGCACGCTTGCGTTAAAGCTGACGCGTAAATTACTTCCTACAGCATTGTGGTTTGATTCACCTCAAACCGCTGAGCCGTAACTTAGCTACTTGATTCACCAGCTCTCAATGTTAGCATTTTAGCAACTAATTAGCAGTCATCTCTACGATGGATCCTGACCAGCAACTGAGAAATGTAAGTCGATCACATTCATACGCGGTGTCAGCTAACGTTACGTTGGGTGAAATTGCAAATAAACCGTTTGATGGTGATTTGGTGTGTCTTGCAGCTGCGGGATTTCCTTTTGGTTTACAACCGCATGACTGAAACTTGTTTCCAGCGATGCAGCAGCAACTTCAACTACAGAAACCTTACCATGGACGAGGTAACAGTACTGAGATCATATGCCATAACTCATCACCTTTCATTAATTGCTATTTTTGTGCATATATCTCATATAAAAACATGGCCAGAAATATGTACTATGTAGACAAACATATCAACACTCACCCATATGTGGGTGTAATATCTCCAAAAGCATTGGCATTTATAAGCTCTTATAACAGCCTCACTCTTCTGGGAAGGCCCTCTGCACGATTTTGGAACCTGGGCAAAGCAAGATTGTCCCATTCAGCCATATGAGCATAAGTTAGGGCGACGTTTCATGTTTGGCGTTATGGCCTGGCTTAGTCATAATTTCAAATCATCCCATGGGGTTTTCTATGAAGTTGGGTTCATGGTTTTGTAAAGGTCAGTGACTGACCTCGCTTTGTGCATCATATTGAAAAAGGAAAGGACAGCCCTGTCCATATACTTTTGGTCACATATGTTAGGCCATATAGTGTTTTATGAACACATAATCAACTTTATCTAAACAGCACTTTTTTTTACTGTAGTTATGCACTCATCACCTGTGATTGCTGTGTTTTCTGTCCAGGAGCGATGTGTGGACAGCTGTGCAGGGAAGCTGATCCGCTCTAACCACCGCCTGATGAGCACCTATGTGCAGCTGATGCCTCGGATGGTGCAGCGTCGGATGGAGGAGATGGAGAGCAAGGCTGCAGAAAATGCCAAGGCAGCAGAGGCAGCTGCTTCTGCATATGTGGAGCCCCCTGCCACAGAGGCCTCACCAGCATCTCTAACCCCCATCACCTTATCTCCACCCCCACAAGTACCTCCACTGCTGGATCAACCTTTTACCTCAATGACGATTGACGATGTCGGGGTCGGACCACAGGCCCATGGCTCAGTCTTAAAGCCAGCAGGATCAGATATTCCAGTTGAGCTTGACACTGCTGTTTCAAAATTCACAACAGCCCCAGAAGTTAAATTATCAGCTGCCTCCCCACTCACACCTGTGACTGAAACGGTGAATCTCTCAGTGCTTAATGAAGCTGGCAATGGACCATCTTATAAAGCAAGCTTTGCTCAGCCGCTGATAGCTGGTGCCCAAATTGAGTCTGAGATCTCAGCGCCTGTGTTTATGCCATCTAAACCAATGTCTTTAACAGGAGATGTGCCTGTGTCAACAGTAGCTGCACCTACAATGTCCAAATCCATTGAGAGCCTGTCAGGCCAAGAGAGAGCCCCAGAGGTTCCCCCGCCATCAGGCCAGTAATGATGGCCATTCTGGGTCTGTCTTAGGTGGTTAAACTGTTAGCGATATGGCCCTGACTCCCACCACAAACCGTCAGTTTGAGTAACTCAAATGTGAGATTCTCCGTATTGCTGAAAAGAATAGTTGATAAATAGATTTACATTAATTATTGAATAGATCAACTTTTCAACAACTAATATACATGCTATGTCATATAACCTTTTCTGGCTACAGTCTCTCAAATGTGAGTATTTGATGCTTTTCTGTTTTCATATTGTAAATTAAAAATTGTTGAGGTTTGACAAAACTAGCAACTTGAAGACCTCACATTAGACTGTTGACTTGTGCAGGTATTGTCATTATTATTTTCTGTTTTAAATAAATCAAAAAACAATTGATAATGGGAAAAAAACTTAACTTGCAGCTTTAGTGACCTACCAGGAAAATAGATTAACCTGATATAAAACACAGTCAAGCATGTCACTATATATATATATATATATATATATATATATATATATATATATATATATTTCCGATAGTATTGTGAAGTGTCAGAAATGGTAATAACAAAAACATATTTGGAGCAGCCTGGAGTCCTCAATCTAATGACCCACTGAACACACTCCTGCTATTTGTTTTGAAATGTGACACAGTAAATGCACACATTGGATAATCATGAGTATTCCTTACTTTTTTCACGTGTTCTTTATTTTAAATGCCCTAGTGACAACCTCTTGTATTTGTTGTTTGAAAACATTAAAGGCCCTCCTACTGCGATGGCCTAATTCACCAGTGACTTGGGGCGTTTGTCACATCCTCTCACTGTTGTGAGTTTGAACCTGGTTCATACCTTTGTCACATATCACCTCTCTCCTCCCTTCATTTCCTGTCTTTTCACTAAATACGCTATGCACTCTATTATCCAGCAGCAAAACGATGATAAGCGATCTTAAAACAGCATTTACAGTGGCTTCATTCCTCAACCACAAAGTTAGTGGCGTTCTTCAGCATTTTCAGCCCACAGCTGTGACCGTAAGGATGGTAGGGAAATGATTTAGGCTAAGTATGAAAATGGTTACTTCAAACCATGTTCCTGTTTGGATAATATGGTCATGTAATAGTCAGACATGTTTAGCCATCCTGCTGTTGCTGTAGAGTCCGAGCCAATGAGAGTTACAGTCCCCTGTCAGGAACCAGCTAGTACAATAAAACTAATTTAATAATTTCACAGTGGCACATGGAATATGTAACATTTTCCAAAAACACAATTTGCAAACCTTTAACAAAGTATCTCTTTAGGAATCATCAATGATCAAGTGTTATTGTGTGTGTGTGTGTGTGTGTATGTATGTATGTATGTATGTATATATATATATATATATATATATATATATATATATATATATATATATATATATATAAAAATTAAACAGAAAATACATTATTGGATTTTTCACTTTCAATTTTGGATATGAATATCCGCTACACCAATGTAGTTTTGGTCAGGCATCAATATATTATTATTCAATAAGACATTTTCTTTTTTTTATAATTAAAGAAAGTTCACAGGCCTACCTGTATCTCCATTACATTACATCCCTGGTGGCTGTCGTGCCTACATTAGTTTTGGTGTTGGAACACAAATATCTAGTTCATGTAGGAAAGTGACAAATGACAACTACAGACATAGGCGCCGATTTATGTTTTCCTCCGTGGGTGCTCACACGCGCACACCCTTTAAAAAAAGTGTTTGCATTTCAGAACCTTGGGAAATGGACAGCGGCCGACACACACGCCATAATAAAGCCTTAAAGTAGGCCTACCTATCTTTCAACTCAGGACAGCGCCACTAATCACAAATACAGATAGGATTGGAGATGAAAAGTTTTAACTGGCACGTAACCGCGATCAGCTTCGTGGGAAATTAAGAATCAATGCCACCGACATAGCCAATCACACTATGACAGACTCTCCACAACTGCAGTGTTTAATTTTAGATTAATGTAAAAATGAACTGACAATCTGGCACACGTGGGTGGTCAGTATTTTCCGTGGGTGCTCGAGCTCCGGAGCACCCACGGTATCGGCGCCCATGACTACAGATGAATGACTAATAGGCCTACATTTAATTAAACCAAAAGGGCCCACAACCCTCCGCCACCACACCTGACCTACCTCGGTATTTTCGGCCCCGTGTAGTTATGCCGCTGGATGTAGCATCATTGCATAGCCTCCAGCAGGGAGCGCTGCTGTGTACTGTCCGGAGGACATGGGCTGCCAGTAGCAGAGGTTCTCTGTTCTGGCTCGCCAGTAGCCCACATCAACTCGGAGGAGCGGGGCGTGGACTCAGACCGACTATTCTCTGCTCTTAAATTTGAGGCGACCGACTTTCGGGAAAAAATAGAAACTGGCAAGAAATCGATCGATTCGTACCTGGTAAGAATTTGTAGACGTTTTTGTATGTTTAATGGCTTTGTTTACATTGTGACCTTTAGAAGTTGTGTTGTGGAAGTCCAACTTCACTTTGACTTTTTAACAATAGATTTCAAAGTGATCCAATAGGCCAGCCCATGCGATTTTCATGGAGGAGCCAAGGGGAAATGTGTGAATGTACAGCTAGGCTATTTATAATAGGCTACTTCATAATTTCATTTCGATGGGCTCGGTTGGTTTATGTTTCTTTTTGCAGCAGATAGTGTAAATGTTGCATTTAACAATCAGTAGCTATAGGCTAATAACTTAAAGATTGATCTACTACTAAAATGAATATTTAGGAACACTGATACCATAAAAGACACAAAAAAAGTACAGCCAGGCTTCGAACACACAGTCACACCTGAAGGGATACACACATTCATTTCACAATAATACAAGTCCACTTAGTCTCAAAGTGAGTAATGTCTGTTTACCTGCCTATATCAGTCCGCTGGAAGATGTACAGTGCATGGAAAAATAATTAGTACAAACCTTTATTTGTTTGTTCGGGAGCAAAAACACAACTTTTACTCTTATACAAGGAGTCTTTGTTTAAGACCTTTTGCAGGCTACATGTTCCTGATCCCAAAAGAGATTGAAAGAACAAACAGTCCAGAGAGGCAACCCGCAGCATAACCATGGATGACATCTTCACACAGTGTCGAGAAGGGAACTCTGTGGCTGTTCGCCTGTGGTTGGACAACACAGAGAATGACCTCAACTTGGGGTAAGTAGATATAAATATGCACACACACACACACACACACACACACACACTTCCCTCAAATACATAAAGCTTTAAAGATCGATGCCTTTAACTTGTCTTGGATGTTAGAGTCTAGGTCTATTGTGTAAAGATGTGTGCAATAACACATTAAGTACGGTCCTCTGATGAATGGAGTTGACTTTATAGCAAACACACCACATTTGGTATGGTGGGTGAATGATTCTATGCTGGTGTGTGTGTGTGTGCATACAAAGCAATCCTTGGCACATTAGAGGTGGTCAAATAGTTTCCATATTGTGCTCACCCTTCAACTCCACACACTGCTGAACGTCACCCAGCTTTAGTAATTCCAGTCCAGTTTTTTTCCCCTTTTCTTCTTGGATTTCTCTCCTTATGATGTCATCCCCAAAAACTGTGTGTGTGTATAAAAAGCAGTGGATGACTTATGGAGGTTTCGCAGTGACGTAAATGACTCAGACAACAGAATAAATTTAAAACTCATCAAACGCGAGACTGAAAAGCACATACAGACTTTAGATTATAGTGCTGAAATTATTTAGTTGATTTACACAAAATGTATCAGTAGCACAACTGATAATCATTTTAAATTGAATATTTGTGGTCTGCTGGTCACATAAAACAACCATTTGAAGTGGTTTGATGTCATCCTGTTCTCTGGGAACAAGTGATTTTTCACAAGTTTTGACAAAGTTGTAGATAAAACAAATGGATTTATCTAATATATAAGCAGTAGAAGAACTTATAATGGTCACAAATTGTACCCCTATTAGGTAAAAAAAAATGTTTAGGATACGCAGAGCACTTTGTTTACCTAATTTCCTTGCTAAAAAGGCGCTACAAGACCTCACTGCTAAAGACCTTGGCTATCTCATTCTTGGGCCAGGCCTTATATGTGCAGTTTGATGACGTTGACTTTGAGGGCTGCATAGCTGCTAGCCAACCACGCAACAGCCAAGGCCATTTCCTCTGTTCAATTCCATACAGGGCCAGGCCCTTGCTGACAGAGTGTCTCAGGCAGCTAGCTGCAGTCCCACATAAACATCTAAGAGACCAGTCATTATGCTGGAGGCCTGCTTTGTCTGTTCATCTTAAGAGGCTCATCCGTGTGTGTGTGTGTGTGTGTGTGTGTGTGTGTGTGTGTGTGTGTGTGTGTGTGTGTGTGTGTGTGTGTGTGTGTGTGTGTGTGTGTGTGTGTGTGTGTGTGTGTGAGTGAACCGGCCCTTTTTTCCCTTCAGAATATCCAATGTGTAACTTATTTTGCAGAAAGAAGGAACTGGAGAGTGAGTTCACTGAGACAAAAATTAAATGCCATTTCAGATCTCCCCTGGGAGCTGCGTGTGTGTGTGTGTGTTTGAGCCAGTGACACAGAAAGACAAGGAAAAAGAAAGAGGGAGGCTCACAGAGAATGCGTAGCTGAGGATTCCGCTGTGTGTTTACCGTCATTGCCGAGTTTTTTTTTGCCCGTTACTTTTTATAGCACAGGGTTGGTCAGACCATGAACTGTCTGTCCACAGTGCTGTATCAGTATTAACAAACTGCTATTTCATTTTAGTGTGAGCCAGTACTGCTGCTATTTCCTACAGGCTATAGAAGCCCTCTTGAGGTTTATTGTCAAAAGAGTGTAGAGTTTGTGGCTTTGCGGGGAGTTGCGAGAAGCACCAGCAGCTGCCTTGGGGTCAGCTAATGTACAGGAGTCACTTGGGTGAAGGGGCCAGTCACAAGTAGGTGATAGCTTGGCTCCTTCTAGACTGCAGCCGTGCTATGTACGCTGTCTATGTGTTTGTGTTTTTGCGTATGTTAGCAGGCATTCCAGCTTGCACAGACATATTTATCACTAGGCCAGTCGTCAGATGGGTAAAGGCTGCCGGCAGCACAAGGAAGCATGTGCTTAAGTCTAAATAAAGATTGGTAGGTAGTGAGTGTGAGAACCTGTGTGGCTGTGTGTCAAAGGGAGAACCACACAGATAGTATTTTGTTAGCTGGTATATGTTCAGAGTTGTTAAGAGAGCACCCTCCTATGCATGTTTCCTGGGAACAAGTACCCTCCAAATGTTGTCATCTTATAGAACATCTTAATTAGACTTTAAATTGTTTTAAAGCAAGTTTATCAAGATTGATGGGCTAACTAATTTTTCATTTTGCTCTTCATTCTTGTGTTTTAGTGATGACCATGGCTTCAGCCCCCTCCACTGGGCATGCAGGGAAGGGAGGAGCGGAGTTGTCGACATGCTCATTATGCGAGGTGCTCGTATTAACGTGATGAACCGTGGAGATGATACCCCATTACATCTCGCCGCCAGTCATGGACATAGAGACATTGTGGCAAAGGTAAACACACTATGGTTACAACTGGACCATTCATGCATTGTTAACACTGTCTTCGAGGAGAGAAGTCTTGATTTGTTGTTAAATTTTCTCACTTTATGACCTGTGCAATGCCAGCTGATTCAGTGCAAAGCCGACCCCAATACAGTCAACGAGCATGGAAACACACCACTCCACTACGCCTGCTTCTGGGGCCAAGACGAAGTAGCAGAGGTACATTACAGTACACTCACATACACTTCTTTTAGCACAGTCTGTTGGCTGAAAAGGCCTTCTTCTGGGGAGAAATGGACATTACAATGCTTTGTTGTCAGTGACTTTGCTTTTAATCCAAAACGTATGTTTAAAATGTAATGCATAACACAGTAAAACCCCTCTTTTTTAGGACTTGGTGACGAGTGGTGCCCAGGTGTGTGTATGTAACAGGTATGGACAGACACCTCTGGACAAGGGAAAGCCTCACCTAAGACAGCTGCTTGAAGGTCAGAGGTCATTCATGGGCATTTTAACACCCTAACAGGTTATATCTTAAGAAAAGTAAATGATTTTTTGTTTGTATTGTCATTTCTTTTATGTAGAAAAGGCAGAGAAAATGGGCCAGAGTATGACCAAAGTCCCATATAAGGAAACTTTCTGGAAGGGCACTATGCGAACACGACCACGTGAGTAACATTGACTTCATAAAAAGGAACAAATCATATCAAGTCAGGATAATTGTTTAATCATTCATTATTTGGCTCTTTCAGGTAACGGTACCCTCAACAAGCAGGCTGGTATTGACTATAAGCAGCTTTCGCTCCTGGCAAAGATCAATGAAAACCAGTCTGGAGAGGTCTATTGCACTCTTTGTTTACTGCTGTGTCAGTATTTTTAATTTCTTTTCAGCCCCCCAGTTGTTTACTCGACAATGTGCTCTGTCTGCAGTTATGGCAGGGTCGGTGGCAAGGGGATGAGATTGTAGTGAAAGTGCTTCAGGTGAGAGACTGGACCACCAGGAAGAGCAGAGACTTCAATGAGGAGCATCCGAAACTCAGGTAATTCACACGTCAGTGTCCAAATAATGAAAGAGTAATGTTGGTGGCTTTGGCAGGCTCTTAGCCGTATTTCCTGTGGTGTCTGCACACAGAATAGATTTACCAGGGTTCATTTATGGGCATCACACAATCACATTCTGTCAATCTGTTTGAATGCATAAACTAAGATTAATGCATTTGGTTCTGTTTGAATCTCTTCAGAGCCTGTTTGTTTGAGCCATACACAGTCTATAAGCATTTGGACTGACTATTACATGCTGTTAAACATAGTGCTAATGTGAGCATGGATGTGCATATTGGTGGCCATTGAGGTTGCTGTGGTCAAAGAGAATTTAGGATCTGGTGAAGGAATTTTTGCAACTAGGAGAGGGGTTGTAGATGGTTTTGTGATGAAGCAGTTGCTGGCAATTGTTTACTGTGTGATGTGTTGTTCTACAATGTGAAAACTAATTCCACAAACCCTCGATCACAGTAAACATGAAACCGAGTATAACATAGAATTAAAACCATCATAGTAGAAATGAAACCTTATTTTGAATCCGGTTTGTCATTTTTTAACATTAGCCCATTGTTGATGTTGTGTCAGTTTGAGCATTATGTTTTAGTGGCTGTTGCACCATATTATTGCCCAAAAGGCAAAAAGTTGTACCTTTCTTAAGTTGTAGTAGTGAGCCAAAAGTCAACTCATACAGGCATGTTAAGACAGGTTTAGCAGGGCCCCCGAAAGGAACTATTGAGCATATTAGCATATTACCTAAACTGGCCCAGCTTAATCAGTGCCCACCAACTTCAGCCCCTCATAAAGTGACGGAAAAAACTCACAACAAAACCTTAATCGGACAAAAATATAGGACCCAGCCCAATTAAAATAATGAACCCTCAGCACTATGTCTGAGTGTGGCATTGGAAGAACTTAGCAGTGTGCTTTCATGTTGGCTTCAGTTCTGGCCCTTTTTCAAGAATTGAAGCACACATAAAAGTATTTGGGATGAGTATGCTGATAAATTCAGAGGCCACATATAATCTGACATGTATTGCAAAAATGATAGTATAACTTTAAAGGGCCACCGATGATTAAAATGTGGTGCATAGGTTTCTTTCTGCAGAACAAGCTTTAGGTTATTTCTTGTCTTGATGTTTTTTTCTTAATGAGGTTTCCTCCCAACCTTGAATTTTTTAATTCCTTATCATCTGAGAAAGACCTCTGCGTTCTAAGAATATATTATGAAGTACTCTCAACATTTACACACACTTTCTCTTTCTTTCTTTCTTTCTTGTCTTAATAGGATCTTTTCTCATCCAAACATTCTGCCTGTTCTTGGGGCCTGTCAGTCACCTCCATCCCCTCACCCCATCATCATTACCCACTACATGCCATACGGATCCCTCTTCAACATACTGCACCAGGGCACTAGTAAGTTATTTGTGTTTATGTACATATAAAATAGAAATGGCTAATATTTGCATGTAAGTTTAATCTAGCTCCAAAGCACTATGACTGAGGATTGCTACTGCAGACGAAGGACATCACATACCCATCTTCTACCAAGCGTATTTTTGTTACTTTTCTCTCTTTGTCTTCTTCTTCCTTTTTCTCAGCTCTGGTCGTCGACCAAAGCCAAGCAGTGAAGTTTGCATTGGACATTGCCAGTGGCATGGCTTTCCTCCACACCTTAGAACCAATGGTTTCACGGCTTTACCTCAACAGTAAGCAAATCATGGTAAGACATCATTCGACTGTCTTTGACCCACTGGCGTATAAGGAACCACAATTATCAACTAAGAGATTTTCTGCTAACACACAATTAAGGTGTTCGTGTGACTGACTAGCCAGATATTTGATGAGTAACAAGCTGATGGGGTTAATTTGCAGATTGATGAGGACATGACAGCCAGAATAAGCATGGCAGATGCTAAATTCTCCTTCCAGTGTCCTGGTCGTATGTACTCTCCAGCATGGATGGCCCCTGAAGGTATTCATCCCTTTTTTCCTTCTTTGTTCTCCTCCCTTCTGCTTACCTCCCCCTCCCATAATGCCTTCTCAGACTTTATGACTCATTAAGTAAGGAACATACTGTACCTTATAATTTAGTCCCAGTTCAGTGGTCACGCTGTGTATCTGGTGTTATGGCCCTGTTACGGAATAAAAACAAACCCTTTGAGGTTACGGTTTTCTTCGTCCCTCTTGTTTTCAGCCCTGCAGAAAAGGCCTGAAGACATAAACAGAAGATCTGCTGACATGTGGAGCTTTGCGGTATTACTGTGGGAGCTGGTTACCAGAGAGGTCCCCTTTGCTGACCTCTCACACATGGAGATAGGCATGAAGGTAAGTGGGCGCAGTATTTATCCACCCAGAGGCTTGTACTGTATGTTCACATCCTCATCTCTGTATCACTTGGAAATACTGCACCAAACACCATACCTTCAAAATATCCCAAGGCTTTTACAGGTTTCTAACTTTGTATCTCGCCCTCTCCCCCTTCCTCAGGTGTCTCTCGAAGGTCTTCGGCCAACTATTCCACCGGGGATTTCCCCTCATATCTGTAAGCTGATGAGGCTCTGCATGAACGAAGACCCAGCCAAGAGACCCAAGTTTGACATGATTGTCCCCATCCTGGAGAAGATGCAAGACAAGTGAATGTCTTCGCAGCAATCAGTACACTTACTATGTTTGTATCATCAAGCCACTCTTTATCTTCACTTCAACCATGTACTTGCTAAGCCACTGTAAATAATGCCAGCGACCACTTTCACTACACAATTCAAACTATTAAATATTATATTGCTTGTATAATTTAAATTTGAGGTATAAATGTTCTTTAGCCCATGTGCTCCTTTATTATGCCTGAAACATGTATCATGGATCATATTCAGTGATAAGTCAGACAAAAACAAATCCAAAGAAATATGTAAAGAAAGGAATGCTTTTATACACATTAGCGAATCCAATGCAATAAATGTTTTATATTTATGACAAATCCTTGTTCTTTTATTTTGAGACAGCATCTTCCTTCCTAGAACACATAATGCTCACATCAGTTTTCCAAAAAAATATTCTTAGCACAAGGTCCGCTTGCTGGAAAGTTTTTAGCCAAATCTTGTGGCTTTCTTCAGTGAATGGAGTTTGTTAGTCTTCATGGAAATGATAAGATGATATATACTTTATTGTCCCCAAGGGGATATTTTGCTTGGGCAATAGGGCAACACAGCTGCAATCATCTTAAAACAATAGAAAGCCACAATGCAGAACAGTGGCACACATAAGACAAAGTACATAAGTTACATACAACAAGGATATGTAAGATATTGAACATGATATGTAAAAGGATATGTAAAATATTGCACAATCCCTGGTATTCTATTAGTTCAGTTATCCACTGAGCAAACTCTTCACTAATGAAGGCCACAAGATGGGGCTGAAAGCTCTGCGGACCCTGTGCTCAGAATTCTTTTTGTCAAATTGCTAGTTCTCAATTAAATATAAACAAAAGAATATAATATTCTTCAACTTTGAAGACAAGGAAATATCAGATAAATACTAATAAATAACCAAAAATAAGGACTAGGGGGGATTTATGTACAAATAAATTAAATATCTGAAAAACGAACTCATAAATAAAAACACCAAACACATACAAAATTAAAAAAAAGGAAGCAAAGACATTATGATCAAAAACTTAAAGACGAAATTCAAAACAACAGCACATTAGAAAAATCTACACTTCTCTTTTTTGCAATCCTGCTGGACAGCATCTTTCTTAGTGAACAGAAAAACAACTTAAAGTCATGTATAAACCAGTTAAAGGAGGGTTTACTATTTCTCCATTTGCTACAGTGAAGATGATATTTACCCAATAGTAAAATAGTATTTATAATGCCAGAAACAGATGTATTTAAATTATCCATATAATAGCGAATGTGAGAGATATCCAACGTTGGGATGCCCTCAATCTTCAGCAATAACCAATTTCTTATCACACCAAAATCTTTGGGAAAAAGGAGAATCTCCTTTTTCCCAAAGATTTAACTCCTTAGGAGATAGAAAAAAACATGTGGTCTAGGTTTCTTCATTCTCACCACAAAAAGTACAAGGGTCCACTTATAAGCTTTTTTTTAAGGAATGCAGCTGTTGGATAAATTCTATTATCTTAAAATGACTTTCTTTAACATTTGGTTAAATGGGTCACTTGATAAATTTACGGGTAGGCCTACGTTTATTGACTGGGATCTGTACCCCTCTGTAATAGTCATAAAACACCTTAGATTTCAAAACAGTTAACTTATTACATTTCCTATCATATAGATTAGGCTGTTCAAAAACTAAATTTGGTAATATTGGCTTAACATTTGCATACATTAAGACACTTAATTGACTGAAACATAGGTACCGCAATCTCTTTACATAGCCTTTTGAATTCTCGATGACAAGTAATCAACCACCTGCAGTTTGTTACAATTAGCTCGGACAGGGAAAGAAAGAAAAAGGTTTGTCACGTGAGGAGTCAGCTGACCTTTTGTGCCTTTTACAAGACTGGGCAGCAGAGACTCGCATCATAACAAGTAGACTTCTGTGTGCTTCCGACCGACGAGCCTACAGCAGGGCGTGTTCAACTTGTGTCAGTAGCCCACTATTTGCGGAAGTTGGAGCGGGACTGTCTTTGATCTCCTGACCGGCCTGTGTTCACCGCTCCCGGGGAAGACGTCGACGGCCCTCCAGTCTGCACTTTTTGACAGGTAACGTTACAGTGGCAGAAGACAGTAGCTAGCTAGCTAGCTACTCAACTTTGTTAGCAGGCGGTTCTACCGGTTTTGTGTATCATGGCCCCTTCAATGTGTTTGTTGGTTTGCATGAATCATTTATTCTCAAATTGAGGTGTTAAACTGCCGCTGAGTGTTAACGTTACTTCCTTTACGCAACCCGCCTTTCGTCATGTCCCCACAGAGGCTGCCAACAAACGGTTCTCGGAGGACCTTGCACCTGCTGTCAGTCAGGACAATGAGGCTCCCAACGCTGCTGTCCTCTTTCGGGCTGATAACCTGCACTCTGGCTTTAATGTTGCCGCTGTTTGGGTCCTGTCATCCAGCACCGACCTCAGAGCAGCCAAGGCTGGTGTTCATGAATCAGTTTAGCTTCCTAAAGGTTGGATTTAACTGGAGAAATATCACCTGCCCCTTGTGCAAAGCAATCTTCACCATCCTTGATATCGCCCTTCTGGTAATGTTTAAAGATGTTTCTTACTCTACTAACGTTACGTCACTATCCTAAGAGGATGCCAGTGCACTTTAGAGAATGTGAAAGCCTGTAGGAGAGAAAAATATATTTTAAGAAAATACATTATCTTAAATTCCATAAAATGAAGTTGAGGAAAGCCCTAACAGTATGACCTTCATGAAGGTTGGAGTCAAGATTAAGATATACTCTACTGTCAAAATTACCTGGATAACTATTAATGAAAGATGTTCTTTTTTTTTTAATGCAGCTATGTGTTGTTCCTGTTTTCTGTTTGCTTGCTGCGTTTTGTTCTTTGTATAACCAGTGCAAAGATTTCTGACCTCCTATAGTAGCTTGATCTGTGGGCTAAAAGGTTGCTTCAACTCCTGGTTAGATGTCACTGATTGTTTTAGCATCTCTGTTTGAAAATGTTAATATCAAGAGAATTTATTTATTGAAAATTGGGATATGAGTACAGTTAGGTTGGTAATGCGATGTAACATCATATTGCTTAATGCAAACCTACTAAGTTAAAACCAATTGTACTGTGATTAACTAATACAGGGTTACTCAAGTTTGCAAACAAATGCAGCATTTGACACTAAGGCCTACATATGGAGAAGGTCAGTTTCCTGTTCTGCCCCTTGAAAACCTAATTTCCTTTTTCATATGCCCTGGTGTTTATAGCTGATTCAGCCCAAAAACATCCTTGAGACATCTTGGTCATACGGTCTCTTTGTTGACCTCAAGTGCTCCTGTTGTCCAATGGCAACAGCTGTTAACCTCCAAAAACATGCTTTCTAAACCGGCCAGATACATTTTTATTCAAATCAAAAGTGTATATAGTACATTTCAATGCTGCACCCATGCAAGTGTGTGACTTGTACATAATGTCAAGTGTTATGTGGTCTAGTGGGGATTTTGCATTGATTCAGCTTGGCTTATTTTTCAGGAAGTGGTTTTGTCATCAGTCGGTGAAGCATCATGTCCAATGACCTTTCAGATGAATCTTTACATTAAATTATATTTTCACATTGCTTTGTCTCCTAGAATGACTCCAATGAAGAGCGAGTGGCCCGTGCAGTAGGTGAGGCGTGTATCCGTTTACATCTGGCTGATGAGCATGTGTGTCGAGAAATAACAGAGTTGTTCCGGGATGACTTCATCCGGGCTCTGCAGCAGTCCTTGCTGTGGCCCACTGAAGCGTGCTCTCTGCTGGTGGGCCCTTCCTGTGGCAAATTTGACATTTATGCTGCCTGGAATATCACCCTGCCAAAGGTCCCTAAACCCCCTGTTACACCACCCTCTCCTCCCAAACCTGGTTCTCCACAGAGCAGGGTCCTGTTTCTAACTGACGTCCACTGGGACCAGGTGAGTGTTGTTGAGAGATGAGCGAAAGCAGAAAAGAACTGAAATAATCACCCCACAGCAATTGCTGGTACACCAGATCCAGTTATACTGCAGTATAAATTCAAGCACCACAGTGTTAAAGTTACTGATTTACTTGAAATAAATGTTACCGTTTTACCAGGACATTTTGAATGAATAACCAGAAAACTGTCGGACTGCGGGCACCTGACTTTGCTTTGGATCAAGCCCTGCTTCTAAAAAATAATCCTCTCCACTGACAGGAGTATGTATCTGGCAGCGCCGCAGACTGCAAAGACCCTCTGTGTTGTCGTAAAGACTCTGGCTATCCCAGCTGGAGGCGAAGGGAGGCTGGGTACTGGGGGACCTACAGTAAGTGTGACCTGCCTCTATGGACGGTGGAGAACCTCCTGGAAAATGCTGCCAGAGACGGACCCTGGGACTGGGTGTACTGGACAGGAGACATACCAGCGCACAATGTTTGGTCTCAGACCAGGAAACAGCAGCTGTCCGAGCTTACGGTCATCTCCAGGCTCATCCACAAGTAATATTTCTTTAGGATTAACTTTGAGTTTTTTGACACAAAAGATACATTATTTCTCTTTCACACATAACCTAGTGGATGTGCAGGACTGCAGATAACTTTACCTCTTAGCTGTTGGTTATTAAATCAAATAACTTGTAAAACATGTTGAAATGTCAGACCTTTCAACCTTGTTGCTGTTTTTTGACAGCTGAGGCCTGTACTACGAAGCAAGATTTGGCGTTACAGAGGTAACTTCAGGTTGTGTATCACGACGATGGATCACTTGTTACCGGGTTCAATTGCCGTGCAGAGAGAGGGAGAATATATTTGCTGTGCAAACAAACACCGCCTCTTTTATGTGAACACGCGTCGCTGGATTGGGGAAACCCTGGGTTGATTTGAACTCGTTGTTAACCACCGGCGTCGTGACGCCGCTTATGCTGGACCGCGGTTGTTAGGTGAAGCCAGGGTAACTGAAATAAATCCAGGGCATGTTGATCTTGATTTGTAGTACAGGGGTCCTCTATTGGAATTTGTGGATAAACCAGTTTCTCTAATTTAACCTCAAAGTGGCCTTGTACTCTGACTCCAAACATGTTTAACATTTGGGATGTTATGTCATGTGTTACCTTGAATAGATCCAAACGGCTGCTGACTCTCTCCTCTTCCTCCCATCTTCTTTCCAGACACCTGGGACCTAATGTGACCGTTTACCCTGCTGTAGGGAACCACGAGAGTACGCCAGTGAACAGCTTCCCACCACCCTTCGTTCATGGCAACAGATCATGCGCCTGGCTCTACGATACAATGGCAGAGGAATGGGCACCATGGTTACCAGAGCAGGCTTTGAAGACTTTGAGGTTTATGATATTTATGTTTTTATTATATCTTAATATATATTGTATGTTGACATTGTTGTGCGGGTCAGGCCACCATACAGATAAGATGGAAGTGCTATTGTTACAAAGTAAAAACTTTTATTTATTTTTGATAGTGAACTGTTTGTCAGGTCTTTGTACTTGCAGTTTCACTTCGCAAAACAGTGGGATGTGAACTACAACCAAGCAGAAATGGTCACGTTTACAGAATATTTTTCCCTAGAAAGAGGATTTGGAATTTTGATGGGTGCCCACAGAGCTGAATTTGACGTTCAGAGTCCTTCAGCTATGTTTTTGGGTGTAATTTCAGATATGGAGGATTCTACACCGTGGAGATTCAGCCTGGTCTGAGGTTGGTCTCTCTCAACATGAACTTTTGTGCCCGAGAAAACTTCTGGCTGATGGTGAACTCTACAGATCCTGCTAACCAGCTGCAGTGGCTGGTTCATATTCTCCAGGCCAGTGAGGACAAGGGAGAGAAGGTGAGTGGAGCAGCAAAAACAAAAGGTGGCCGAAGATGTTGGGTCTGTTCGGTCACTTTGTAAAGCTGATCAAACACGCGGTGCTTAATTAATGAGGCTCAGGCCCATGTCCCACTTTTGCCATGTGCTTCATGCTAAATTTGGAGAATGACTATGGCATTCTCATTTTACTTTGCTGTAGTCACTGGTACTGAGCATGCAGTTGCAATAAAACACTTTTTTTATTAGTGCAATAATCTTCTACGTGGTGTAATTTCCTCCTTTTTATTTAGGTACATATCATTGGTCACATCCCCCCTGGCCTGTGTCTTGGCAGCTGGAGCTGGAACTACTATCACATTGTCAACAGGTATCTACATAGACCATTTCAACCAAAAGATGCTGAAGTTGTTGTGCAGTAAAGACAATTGCAGTTACAGTACACAATTTTGTATCCTTGTTTACTTGTTGTCACTGAGAAGGGGACACAAAGTTCTCAACACTAAACGGGGGTTTCTTGTTAATGTACGATGTGACTGGCCGTTTCCGACTAGTGAATGGAACACTCATCTCCCCAATGTCGGTTTATAGCTGCGGTCTGTAGTAGCTGCCATCTTGTTAAAGCCAGTATATGTTATATCATTCAATCCTAATTAGGAGTACTCTTCAGCTCTTGGTACAATTGGCAGATGTGAAGATGATTATAGTCAAATTAACATGGTTAACATATTACTGGCAATACTTGTTTCACATCCTCTCTGTTTGCATGGCTAATATGCAGGGTTTAAGCAGCTGCATGCAGCTTTCTGCAACCTACCTTAAAAGAGATGAGATATTTTACAGCTGTCTCTTTCTTGTTTAACACCCTTGATTTTATTTTTTTCCCCAGATATGAAAGTACAATTATTGCACAGTTTTTTGGCCACACACACATGGATGAATTCCAAATGTTTTATGACGAGGCAACCATGACTCGCCCATTGGGAGTTGCATTCATTGCTCCCAGTGTCACTACTTACATTAATCTTAACCCAGGTGAGGTTATAAACTACTTGAGTGATCTCCCAACATTTCAGAAGCAACACACAGCTAACTTTTTTTAAATTTTTTTTTTCTCCATCCTCTATGCAGGTTTCCGTGTCTACTACATTGATGGGAATTACCAAGGTAGCTCTCGGTTGGTGCTTGACCATGAAACCTACATCCTCAAC
The DNA here is from genome assembly GCF_010015445.1 of Perca fluviatilis. Classification (NCBI taxonomy): domain Eukaryota; kingdom Metazoa; phylum Chordata; class Actinopteri; order Perciformes; family Percidae; genus Perca; species Perca fluviatilis. The sequence goes on from NC_053127.1 coordinate 20,094,418, forward strand.
CTCACAGAGGTAAACCACAGGCCCGGAGCGCCAAGTAGCCCAGAACAGAACCCCAAATGGACACTGCTGTACCGTGCCACTGAGGCCTATGGTCTCACCAGTCTGTTTCCTTCCGACTATGACGGAATGATGCGGACCTTTATCAGTGATGACCGGGTCTTCCAGAAGTTCTGGTACTTAAGACATAAAGGACATGTGTCAGAGCCCTGCAAGGAGACATGCAAAACGTCATTGCTCTGCTTTCTGCGAAGCGGGAGGTACGATGAGCTGGAGCAGTGCGACCTCTACTATGGTTTTGGAGGAAAGTTGGCCCGGGCTGCCAGAAAAACCCTCTGTTGACCTTAGGAAGTTTGCACTGAGAGAGAATGCAATATGACCAAATATGAAATGTAGCTGAAAAGTGTATTTTTCTTGTTGCTGGTTGGTCAACAAGGCTTGTATGTGTTTGAAGTCACCTGAGCCATTACTCATTTCTGAATTTAGATTGTGTGATCCTGACGTTATGGCCGAAGAGTTATGCCTTGTGTTATCAGTAATGTTTTTACGAAGACATCTGATTGTGATTGTAACAGGCCTAGGGTTTGTCAGTTGCTGTTCTTCATAATTTTGTGAAAACTGCTTGAAATTATCCTGAAAGGTGTTTTCTTGAAATGTACAGAATTGCAGGAGTTAGGTTGTTTTAATATTTTCATGAATTTGGCAGTTCTATTGTACTGGGTGCCTTGTATCAGGAAAATTGTTAGAAATATCTATCCTTAACACCATTCTTGAAACCTCAAAATGCTCTGTCCTTTTGGGCGAGTTCCACAATGCAATGTTCACATATTTGCTGGGATTTGAAGGTTGTAAAGCAAATTAATAGGCCACTTTATTTAATGTGGTGAATCTCAGCCATCACTTATAAGTGTTGCAGAGTTGCTACGCAGCACACAGTATCGTCACTCAATCATTTTTGACTTTCTTCAGCAGCACTTTGTCAGTATTCATCCTAATTCTTAGCACCACCTGCCTCAGCAAAGATGTCTTCAAACCTTAAGGAACAGTATTTCTCATGAAGGTTTACTTCCTTCTGCACTTTATAAACGGTTTTGGCTATTTAACATCTAGGTTTGACGGACTCAAAGCGTGACAAGAATGGGGAAGGCTCTCAGCTCTTGATATATGCGACCTATGGTGTACAAGTAATACAACTTGTAAAATCAGCAAACCTTTAAAGAGATTGTATAAAATTATAAATAAAATGTATATTATGAAAGATGTAATTGAATACTCATCTAATTGTTTGGCTTGCTGTGAAGGAATACACAGAATACAAATTTAAAAAGTTGTTTTGTGGCAATACATGGTGAAATTTCTCAAAACAAAGTACTTTCAACTGTTTTCTATTCTGTAATGTAAATAAGACTCCATTTCAGATTTTTAAATTCTATTTTAGGACACCCAAAAGTCCCCACATGCATACAGATGCAACTGATTCAGTGGAAGATATAACATTTAATGGTAATCTCTACATCTCCATTATAAATTTCAGTTTAAGTTCTAAATGACTCTTGAGAGCAAAACTGCAGTCCGTATGATTTGACTCAGTGGAGTACTCCACTATCCTTCAGATCATACATTTTAAACAAGTCATTTTATGCCTCTTCAATTTTAACACGGCACTCTCGTTAATTTCTTGAGTGTTTAATCTACTGATTTCTGCTCACAATTAAAAGCACAACTGTAACAAGACATTTGTTCATCTTTCTGAAGGGCTTTTATTATGGTTCTGAAAAGAACATGGTGACACCAAAGTCCTCCTTGTACAGGTCCCAGGTTTTTGGTTTGTGTGGGTTGTCTAGCTCCTCCCTGGGTAGAAACAGCCTGTGGAGAGTTTAGAGGGAATGTGTTGAGTTTGAGTGAGTTCAGTCGGCAACACAGAATATGAAAAGTTTGAATCAAGGAGCTAAAGAAAAGACTGCATCAGAAACCTACTTGTTGTCCTCTATGAAGGAGGTATTGAACCAGAAGTAGAACGGAACATCTTCGTATCCTTTTGGAAGACCCTGAGGGGAATGATTAAACCAAAAGATAAAGTGAATCATAGGACACTCCAGCTAAACGCAGAATGCTAATATGCAGTTTGAAGATGGAGATGCGAACACTCACTGCACTGGATTCAAACATGATCTTCACATCCCCTTCGACCACAGGCCCATTCTGTAGGCTGATGACTGCTGCATTAGCACCCACATCCGGAAACACCTATATAAAAAGTAAACACAATCACACATTCAATTAGGGCTGGGCTTTATGGCTTAAAAATAAAATCCCAGATTTAAAAAAAAAAAAAAATCCAATTTAAGATTTAAATCGATTTTTTTCTCCCTCCACTTAAAATCAATCTGCAGATGACAAAGAAATTGTTCAAAACAAGTTTTATTTTTGTTTTGACTCATATACACACACACACACGGGGCATGTATGTGTATTCATGCCAATTTTGTGGAAATATAAATTGGTTTGAGTGTTTTCTCTACCAGTTTTTTTTTTTTTTGGGGGGGGGTCTATATATTCAACACCGGCCGGCTTTGATGGTGCTATGATGTTGTTGTTGTCGCGTGCCATACTGCTATGTGAAACCAAAGCCGGTCTACGGAAAGCCATTCCACTCCCTATCCAGCCCCATTGTACCGGATTTTGGTTGCAGTTCCACCAGAGTTCCACTGGGGGTGATCGCGGTCCAGTGCAAAATGAATGGGACTCTATGGAGCTAGACGGCTAAATTTGTCTCTTTCGCCTGATTGTCGTTGAGAAACCTCAGATTTGATTGTAGTTTTTGCAAGTTCAACATGGGTTATAGGTCGAAAGTTGAATGAACGAGTACTTATGTCCTTTTGATTTCTTACAGGGTGAGTCGTTGTAGCCCATAACACGCTAGCATTCTGCTAATGAATGCTGATTGGTCAGTGAAGGAGTGATTACGATCGGAGATCCCGCTTGACCGCATCCGAAGCAGAGCCAGAATGTCAGAGTGAATATTTCGGTGTGGTCTTTAAAACATTAGCAAACCTCTTTCTAGCACATGTATTAACAGGGAGAGCCTTACCTGTTAGCTGTGTTGTCGATGCCTCGAGAGAACAAAGGAAGCGACTCAGAGCTTGCCGTAAAGCAGTATCTCTGGCCGTATACGTGTATAACGTCATTGACATTTTAAAAAGGCTTTTTAGATCAAAAAAGTGACTTTAAAAAAATCTAACACACAGCAGTGTGTATTTTTTTAGCCTCCCCTTTCGAATGCAACATTCAAATTACTAGACAAAAAATTATATCCTGAGAAAAGTGTTTTTTGAGGGGTATAGCTCCATAGAGCCCCATTCATTCTGCACTGGCCTGTGATTCTATATGGAACTCTGCTGGAACTGCAACCAGTTCAGAACCCGGAAGTAATGAGGGAGTGGCACTTCTTGATATATTAGAAGTTCTTTGGTGAAACTAACACTACGGAAGCTCCGGGGAGCCAAAAATGCGCCATTACACAAAAACTCGATTTACTTATTTTTTAAATCGCCCTCAACAAAAAATTTGTTTAATTAATTTAACAAATTTTTCGCCCAGGCCTACATTCAACCAATGAATGAGTGCATGCTGTGTCGAGTGTGTGAGACTTACTGTACAGTTCTCCTGTTTGGCACACACACATTGAAATACCAGCTCTTTCTTCACAATTATCTTCACCTTGAAATCACTACCATCACCTTTACCCACACCTGGGTGAGAGGGGGGGGGGAGCAGATATACATAATACCATAGGCACAAGAGATATGTAAAGGATAAAGTTATGTGTTGGGAGTGCCCTGCTGGTTAGCTGGGTTCTACCTGCTATGGAATGGATGCGGATGCTCTTGATCCGGAGGCTTTGAGGTGGAGGCAGTTGTCTATTGAACTTGTCCTTCATGATCTCGTAGTACCCCACGTACCGGCTCTGTGGATCGAACACACACACACACACACACACACACACACACACACACACACACACACACACACACACACACACACACACACACACACACACACACACACACACACACACACACACACACACACACACACACACACACACACACACACACACACACACAAACATCTTTACCCAGTGATACAGTGTCCCAGGTTTTATTAGGTAAACTTTTCTATACTGACAATCTATTCAAACTGTCATAAACTCTCCAGAGTAATCGTGAGCTTATATCAAGTGTATACACTGTGTGTGCTGTACATAATACAAATAAATATGATATACACTATATATGGTAAATGATGAGACTGCTAGGAATTGTATAATCTTCTTAAACTACTTTGATGGCATAAGTTCTAAGGAAAAAAAAAGAAAAAAGTGAGTCCTGTCTATGTGCTGCTTTCACCCCTGGTCTGCCATTGTTTAATTTTTCGTACTACCACTGGAAGGTGCCAGTCAGACTGTTTTCAAATTCTACACAAAGTCCTAAAATGGGGGGGGGGGAGTTCTAATAAATGCCTCTATTAAAAAAGAATTGTCTGTTAGTTTGGCCCCTGAGTGACTTGTTCTTACCTGAGAGGGAGTCTCCACTCCCTGAAATTTGGAGCTCCGACTCTTGTCTGTCCTCCTCTCACCAAAATACTCCAGACTGTCCTGGTGGACAAACAGAAATCAATGTAAGGAAGTGTTTGAAAATGTTTTGCTCATTTATTAACCCTTCCATGACCAAATCTCATATGTACCTGTGCGCTCTCAAACTGGTCGCTGTCAATAAACCAGGTGCACACCATAGTACCTGTGCGTCCTGTGAAAGAGAGCAGTAGAGGGTAAACTAAGAGTGAAAGTTAAACACATTCAGCAACTGTACACTAAACTAGTGTCTTTGTTCAACTCAAATAATTCCCATAATGAGAATGAAACAAGTCAGGATCTTTTGGCATCACCTTTCCCTCCTTTACAGTGAATAGCGATGATGTTTTTGGGATCAGCGGACATCCACTCCCTCACGTTTGCTGTGTATTTTAGCATGTCCCTGAGACACATAGTAGAACATACAATGATAAAGACATTGAGATAACCTGGCAAACTACTGTACAACACATAATGCTAGTTAGTGATACATCCTGTTTCTGTATGTGTTCATAATACTTTACAGAAATATTACACACACCTAGACAAAACTGTGCAAACACGCTAGATAAGATAAACTTTTTTGACAGCACACAGTGAAATGTAAATGTAATTTGCAGGCATTATGGTTGTGTCAATAATGTCAACCTAATGCATCGATACCATTAGAAGAACAAAAGGTGTGTAGCTGTAATCCAAAGTGCTTCAGTATAATTATGAACAAAAGGGGGAGGTGAAACAAAACATTAAAACAGAAAATGTTACACACTCCAACGAGGGGACGTTGTGGTCATCAATAAACACCCGTTCAACCTTGTAGTGGAAAAACTGGGGGTCGTAGCCTTTCTCACCTGGAAACAAAAGATAATGTTGACATGGTTTGTGTGGTTCTACATACAAAGGAATGCCGTGCACGTGACGAGAGGAGGTGCCAACTTACTGCACAGGTTGTAAACTTTATAGTGGTCTTGGTGTTTAGTGTCCAGGAATCTCGCCACTTCCTGCACAGCAAGAGAACAGGAATAGGTTAAAACACCTGTGGAGGTGTGTGTGTGTGTGTGTGTGTACTTTATGTTATAAGTTCCTTGTAACAATGGTGCGTATGAATAGATTAATTTTTAAATTGGTGAGCGTATTTAGATTAAAACCATCAAAAGTTAGTAATGCATGTACCCTGGTTGTGTCAGACTTACCCTGATTGGATTCCTGTAGAATGACTGCTTCCCAGAGGAGGGGAAAGACATGGCAATGACACGGTCTACAGAAGATGTAAACAAATGTTCCACTTCTTAAAAAGGGTGTCATTTTTTTTAGTCATGTATATTTTAGTCATGCATTTTCTGACATGCATTTATGGTGGGTGTTTTGCATTACACGGCATGTAACAACTACCTGTGACATAGGTAAGGTCAAGATCAAATCCATCCTTCTGATAACGGCGCTTGTTCTCAGAAACCTGAGAAAAACAGCAGGTCAATGATTAGGAAGTAGTAGACCTCTTCTCTCTTGATGCCAACCCTAATTCTACAAAGCTGCAATCCTCCAGGAGACTCCAGTGGACTTCACTACATTAGTTATTCACAGTTTTCAATGCATCCATGGTGAGGAGCTTACCATCCTCCTGGTGACCTTCTCCAGCTCTTTCCTCTGAGCTGCCAGTCTGAAAACTCTCACCAAGATTATTATTCTCAGGAAACGGAGAAATGTCACCACCCTGATGAAAGAAAGAAAAATGAATTTATGAATCAATTAACAAATGTAAACATCTTAATGGCATTGGGTATAATGTAGTATTATAAAAAGGTATTTATAAAAAAATTATAAAAACAATAATATGGTATTAATCAGTATTTTTAAGATATTTTTAAGTATATTCAAAATGTGTTCAATCATTTTTGATGTTCCCTGTATTGATTGTTGATTGCTCAGTCTGGGTTAAACAAAACGGATTATTTCAATGAAATACTCTGCTCGTTATGAAACATTTAGAAAGAAAAATGATGTCTATCACAATCACAATCTCGCAATATTATTATTAAATAAGTAAAAAAAATCCACTGAAGCGTTCGCATTTTTATTGCCTAAATCCTTGCAAAATATGTATAGTAACAGAGCTCCCAAAGGAAAAATAATCTTTGATTTTGCAGTATTTAAAGGGTTCCCAAAATTTGAAAGTACCACTGTAATAATCTTAAAGGCCCTGCTCGCCCACACAGGTGTTTTAATTACTGTGGCTGATGAGACAGCCAGTTGAAAGCTGGGAATTCTGTGATGTCACCAAACTCTATGGAGAGAGGTGTAAACGGTCCCACCTCACAGGTGCAAACAAACTAACAGGAGAGTGAGGGAGATTAAATTGTCCATTAAAGAGTTAAATTGAGCACAGTTTATACACAGTCCTGAGAAGAGGTCTAATCAGGCAACGTAAGTGAAAACTCCTGTGTGGGTGGACTATGAGTGTGTGAAGGCTAAACTGAACAACAATTTGTGGATTATTATAAACTAAACCTTTATACCCAAATTCAAATCGTCCTTGAAGCCTCCATGTACTTTTATGATTCTTTATCCACTTTACAAAAAGACCAAATGTCCAACACAACAGTTTGAGCCATTTCTAGTGATATTACATGTCCGTTAGCTGTGGAAAGCAGGTACCTGGGGATGAGCTCGGCTCCTGACAGGTCAGTGAAGGTGTAGATCATGGTCACCACCAGCGTGATAACCACAACACAGGCATCTATGATGTTCAGCATGGAGCTGAAGTAAACTTTGAACCTAAAATGTGGTTAATTGAACACAACATGAGAGAATTTCCATGCTGTTGGAACAAACTGCCCAGATCATGCAACTAATAGTATGTGCCTAAATCTAACATTACTGTAGTAGGAAGTATTTATTCAGTGACACTACTAGTACTCTGAGTCATTATGTTTTCCAAGGAGAAGCCCCATACATGCCATACATTTCCTGTCCAGCTTCCTCTCATAACTTCCTGTTTAACAGCTAATCACTTTTGGTTTCTGCTGACAGCGGACTCCGGGAATGTTTGTGTCACTCTTTCAAAAGATTTCTGGTTCTCACATTCACTAGCAAGTTTACAATATTTTGCAATCTATTACAGCAAAACCACAAACTAGTGCCTGAATGAACCCTCTTCTAACACAGTGTCAGCTAATAATTAACATAAGCTTCACAAAAGGTAAAAGTGGCTATACTACTACACAACTGCATGCAAGGCCTTCCTTTCTCACTCACCCTTCCACATAGACCCGCAAGAGAACGTCAGCAAGAAAGAAGAAGGAGATAGTGAGGGACACGGCCTCTAAGGCATCTCCAACCTCTCTGCTCTTGGCTGGCAGGGATAAGTCAACAATGACCAGCACAAAGTCCACTAGGATCAATATCACTCCAAATATACTAGAAGAAAAGACAGCATCATCAAACACTACCAGGCAATTAAAGAACCATCATTGTCCTCCAAAAGAGTTTGCAAAACACACTCACCGAAATCCAAAGGACATAACAAAAGGTGCTATCTTCTTCCGGATATTGCTGCAAAGGAGAAAAGAAAGTAATGCCTGCCAGTAAATATGCTTCTGAATAAAAGTGTTGCACACAAAACTGTTTGGAGTGCAAGATGTATAAACTTACTGATACATTGTGTCTGGTACCACACTCTCATCCTTTCCATCGTCAATCTCCACTTTAGCATCCTCCATTTTTGCAATGTTTCTAATAGAAAAGGATAGCAAGATAGATAACATAAACAATATAAGATCTTAACAAAAAAGCAGACTAAAAAGACACACTGCCCTCCAAAACAACACCACCACACTCACATGTCAAATAAAACAGCAGTTCAAACATTAAAACATTCCTCACCCATTTACACCTGAATCCGACCCTGGACTGAAATAGACAGAGGACATGATATATGTGTCTTCCTTCTTGCTTTGTTCTTAACGTGGATTGTCTGCATTTAAAAACAAGAGTGTGAAAAGATTAAAACTCCCTTGTTCAGCATGTTGCTCCAAAGTTGCAATGTTAAAAAGGCAAGCAAGAGGACAAAAACGTTGTGTCCTGTACTGAAATTAAATGCTTCATCTCTTTCACATAAATCCCCCCTTTTAAAAGAAAAACAAATCATGATCAACATCCTGGGTGCATTAGCCTAGTGCTTCCTAGAACTTATCCCATGGCATCCAGTGTTTACAGCATTCCCGAGTCCTGCCTTTGGTGCATAGCAAGCAAGAAGTAGTTAGCAAGTTGCTTAAGAAAGTATCCAGAATGCATTATTGCCTATAGGAAAAATTAAAACATCCAGCTAGATTCAACAACACAAACCACCCGCCTTTCAGCTCCTCTTTTCCTCTTTTCTTTTCAGCACCTTCCCACAGTCTCTTCCTCTCCTTGGACTGGTTGTTTCCCAGTTGAAACCAAATTAGCCCCAAAAATTCTAATCTAAACTCTCAGCGCCTGCTTACCGTTAGGACTGTCATTCGTGAAATTATACGGGAGTTTGTCTTGTGACTTCTTGTGAGGACAAAGGAAGACGGTTCAAAGGTTAACCGGGTAGATTTTCATTTTTTTTTTTTTCATTCGCTATTCCTCTTCGTTTTTTGCAAGCGTAGGAGTTTCGGACTTCCTGGAGCTCAGTGAAAAAAGCTCTGCCCTCCTTTTCCTCGCTATTCTTTACTCATCTTTCTTATCAGAACCACTTTACACGAAAACTGACTTAGTCTGTGACCAACCTTCCTGTACAAAGCTTTTTTTAAACCAGTGCTAGTATTCGCATTAAAATGTCAGCCAACCGGCTTCTACTGCCCTCTCCCATCTCCCTCCTCTCTGTAACATATGTTTTTAATTGTTGCGCATTCTCAAAAAGCCTTAGCCTGTTGCAAGGATAATGGCATAATGGCAAAAAAAAATTGACAGCAAGTGCTTTTTTGTTGTAACGTTTTTAACTAACGTGTGTAAATTATATTTTATTTAGTTAAATGCATGCCGTTATAAAACGTTTGGCAAAACCAAGGGAAAGGCTGAATTAAAGTAAGATGCCGCAGACCAAGGTAGAACAATATAATAACAATATTGTTTTTTTTTTAAATTGCCTAAAGTCATGGTCGAAGACATAGCATTAGGCTATCACAGTCATTAATTTCTTTTTTTTTAATGACGTAGTAAAAATTTAGATTTGATATGGGTGTCTTTTCAATAAAAAAGATTTAAACCGTGTTGTTTATAACACCGTTTTTTACCACCGACTACAAACCAACACAAGAGGGAGTCATATCCACAGCACTTGAAGTGGATTTACTGCTTTGTTCAAATCATTGTGGATTTAATGCATCACTTGGGTCTTTTGGCTGTTGGTTGGATACATTTAAAGCATGAAAATTTCACTTTATGAGTTTTTTTTAACATTAATATGCGTTCCCCCAGCCTGCTTATGGTCCCCCAGTGGCTAGAAATGACGATAGGTGTAAACCGAGCCCTGGGTATCCTGCTCTGCCTTTGAGAAAATGAAAGCTCAGATGGGCCGATCTGGAATCTTGCTCCTTATGCTTTGCCCGCCCAGAGAATTTGGCCCACCCATGAGAGAGAGACATCATGGCTTTCAAATGAGCAAAGTGGCAGTTGGTCAAGGCCACACCCCCACTCTCCATCTTGCCCCCCTCTCTCCTCCTCATTAGCTACAGTCACAGAAATGGCACATCCTAAGAAAAGCTCATTGTAGGACTGGCTCTAGTGGCTGTAATTCTGCACCAAGGCTGAATTCCTGGAAAGACTTCAGATACAGTATTAGGGGACCACTAAGGTCTATATAAAAGCATCCAAAGAGCACCATGTCATGGGACCTTTAAAGACATGTCTAATCAACATCCTTTCCCATATCCCTTTTCCATGTAGGCTACTCTAACTTTGCTGTAGCTACTGCAAAACAACCCCTGGGTTTCTGTTTATTGAAGACACTATATGTCCTTTGGGAGTACAATGAACATAAACCATTAATTTAAATAGGAAAATACTATACGCATTTTAGAATGAAATAAGGACAGTACTTTGTCAGTACATCAAACTGGCTCAAAAGTTCATTGTTTGGCAAGGTTGTCGAGTCTGGATCCTCTAATATGGACCATGCAGAACCAGCCCAGTCTATAAATAATACTGACACATTTTCAGAGGAAAAGAACACTGCACCTGGCAAAAACAAGCAGAAGCACCGTGAAATGAAGGTAGGCTGGTGGTGCAGAGATTTTGAAGAAAGTTTGAAGAATTGTAGTATCGGTTTATTCTTTAATCTTAATTATGTTTTTATAATTTCAGACTGTTATTGCAGCAAAAGACTTCTTCCTAGAAGTCATGCCAGTGTTGCTGTTTCTGGCTTTGGTGTGCCCAACCATGGCCTCTTCTACACCGGTGTCAGTAAGTAGCTTATCCAACTCTTTAAGGGCTTCAGAATCTTAGTTATTGTATCATTGAAAATGTAAAACATATGGTTCAAAAAGCACAAATCACAGTCAGGCTTTTACATAACTGTCATTCCTAGAATGTCCAGAGTGAAAATCTGTTTATATGCCTGCAGATGCGGCCAGCTATGCTTTTGCTGGCCCCTCTCTGTTTACCGGCATAGTACAACAAATGGGTAGAAATTTCATGTATAACTTTGGTTTTCCTCATTGAAGGCAGAGGAATCATGCGGGCCAGAGGTTGCAGCTCTCAAACGCAGCATAAGGAAACTGGAGAATAAACTTTTGATCGGGACTTGGCAGGTTGAGCACTTGCAAATGCACTTCCGGCCATTTCAACCTGCTTTATCTAATACTAAACCTGAAACTGACGCACCTCCCAGTGTAAACCACAACAGCAGTGGGACATTAGACAGTCATGATCTGACAGTGATGAAATCACTTCCAGCAGCAGGCAGTTTGATTGTCCACGACAGAGGTAAGAAAAGCTTACATCATGTCATATATGTGTTTATTTTAAGTCAAATTACAGTTTCGGATGTGCAAATTACAGAGCCCACAGTGCATGGAAGAACTATGACCTAATATATGCAACATGAAGAACGTGGCTTACATTGGCAACGCATTCTCATGAACGGGTTCGTGATATCAAACGAAAAGTTATGCACACTAAAATGGATGATATTTTACAAAAACTAGGAGACCTCCGAGTGGTCACGTGACGTCGGCTACTGATCGGCAGTTGCTAGCTGTTTAAGCTACTACACAGCTTCGTGCCGCCGACTATGGTGCTCAGCATTGTGCTCCGTCAGGTCAGCGGTAGTTGGTGGTTCAGTTACCCCAGAATAGGTGACTGTGAGCCGGGTACAGAGCACCGCGAGCTGCCGTTCGTGGTAATCTGTCAGGGCAGCGGTAGTTGGTGGTTCAGTTACTCCATAATAGGTGACTGTGCGCTGGGTACAGAGCACATCGAGCTGCTGGTCATTTCGGCGAAGATTACGGTTAAGTTTAGGCAAGAAAAAGTGAGCGTCATGCGTCAACGAAAGTTTAGTTTTGCACCAAAATGACTAGTTAAGTTTAGGAAAAGATTGTGGTTTGTATTGTAACTCTCCCAAGGAACACGCATTTCCCAGGTGAAAGTCCTAAATTGTTTTCCCCGGGAAGCGAATTCCGCTCCCTGACTTGTAAATTCCCAGCCGTGTTCTTACAGCAGCAGTCAATGGTGCACACGCAGCAGGAAGAAAACGTGTAAATCATACGAGTTACAGTGCTTAACTTTTCGGACAATGTTCATGAGAACAGGCTGACAATGGTAAGGATGATAATCAGCATTCTTTATGGCCTTTTTAATGCTATTTTCCCAGACTGTTCTGAGCTGTTTGACAGACTGAGATCACCAAGCGGTTTCTACCGCATCAGACCCAAATTACACCAGGAGCCCTTTTTGGTTTACTGTGACATGGAGGATGGAGGAGGATGGACAGTGTTTCAGAAACGACGGCATGGAAAAGTTGACTTCAACAGGTATTTGAGCAGAGAAAGCAGCCCACATGAGAAAATAATAAGTCCCAAAATCATTGCAAAACCCAGCATTGTGTGACAGTGTAGGTGTTGAACGAGCTTACAGCTGTGAGGTAAAAGATCTGCCTAATTCTCTTTTTAGAGACTGGGTGGACTACAGAGATGGCTTTGGTGACTTCAAACTGTGGAATGATGAGTTTTGGTTGGGGAATGAGCACATGTATTCGCTTCTTTCAGAAGGTCAGAAATGGTTAAAATCAGTTTTATTTTTAAAATAATAATTTTCTTACAGTATCTAAATTGTCTGGTTGGTTGGCTATTCTTTCATTTGTTGCCTTTATCTCTTTGCACTGAAGGTAAGAACTTGGTGAAGATAGATCTAATGGACTGGGATGGCCAGAGAAGTTATTCATTTTATGAGAACTTCAGGATCACTGATGAGGCTGTAAGACAATTTTACAGTTCTGTTTCTGGGGTATCAGAAGTCACTGTGATTCTCAAGAAGCATCACTTGCTCAATTGTCTATTTCAGAACAAGTACCGTCTCCAGTATGGGCTGTATAGTGGGCGAGCTGGAGATGCTCTGACTGGTGGTGGTGGGATGGTAGAGCAGTGGTCTGCTTGCCTCAGCGGAATGCAGTTCAGCACCAGAGATCAGGTTAGTCATCTATCCCTTTTTACCATTATAAGATGTATGATGCTAATAACTGCAGGATTATTCAGTATGTGCAAATGATGACTGTGATAACACCGATGGTGGTCATTGACAGGACAATGACCGCTACCTTCAGGGCAACTGTGCTCAGGAAAATAAGGCAGGTTGGTGGTTCAACAGGTGAGACCTTTCAAATAAATGTATCTTTCTTCTGCTTGAATTTGCACAAACTACTTCTCTAGAAATACTGTTTGAGTTTCTGTACTGGGTTTTGTTTTGCTTATTGAACCCTGGGAAGACTCATACTAGTCAAGCTAAGGACACAGTTCTTTCCAATATATTGTTAAAGAAAGATTAGTTTAGAACACAAATGCTTTAAAGATACACAAGGGTTTAATCACTTGAATTTGTCTTTTGGGGAAATGTAACATCCTAGACATTGTATATTACCCTTCTATCTACAGATGTCATGCAGCCAACCTAAATGGGAAGTTTTACCGCACAGGGAAGTACAAGGGTCAGTACGACAATGGTGTGGTGTGGGGAACATGGAAAGGCCTTTGGTATTCCCTCAGACACACCACTATGAAGGTGCGGCCTCTGGTTTTCTTGGACAACATGGGCAGTGGAGCAGGGGAAATTTAAAAACACCAGGAACCACATTCCCGTGTGTGATTCACAGTGAAAAGAATGCGGGCAAAGACTGATGTCATTTTTTAAATTCTTTGTATTCAAATTTCTGCCTTTGCTTCCTCATTTGAAACTATTATCTAATATTGATATTACAGTGTCTTCTATTTTCCAGTAAGCAATGCTTTCTATGAAGTGTATATTACTCAAACAATAAACCAAACAGCATCTTAGCCACAATGTCTCAATGACGTTCATTTTTTACTGTCCTCCAACAATAGTTACAACTGCATACTGTTGCTCTACCTTGTGCATTTTGCTGAAAAATGCTTTACATTGCTTATGTCACACATAGAAAATTGTCCCTAAACAGTAAACTAAAGTGTAGTGAGTGGTTCTCACAACAGCAGTGTTGTACAGTGGGTCTTCACAGAATGATAACAGCACATTTAGCAGTGTAGAACAAGACTAACCTGTCTTCTGTAGAGTTTTGAATACTGTTATTGATATTAAACAGAACATACAGATGGTACAAGGCCATGTTAAATATGACTTATGGTAAATACTGAACCAGTAGTTGATATACAAAGAAACCTTATGAAGACAAACATATATTCATACACAGTATTATTGATGCATATAAAAATGTGAAGTATTTAAACAATTTCAATAAAAAAAACAATAGAACATATTTTATATATATATATATATATATATTTTTCAAACAGAACTTTAAATACATATTCAGAAAAAATCATGTTTTGCTCTCCTTATATTTGAGCAAACATTCTCTAACATACAATACAATATTCACTGATATGTGTATCTGTGTTAAGATTAAAGTGCTCATATTATGCTCATTTTCAGGTTCATAATTATATTTAGAGGTTGTACTAGAATAGGTTTATCTGGTTTAATTTTCAGAAAACACCATATTTTGTTGTACTGCACATTGCTGCAGCTCCTCTTTTCACCCTGTGTGTTGAGCTCTCTGTTTTAGCTACAGAGTGAGTTATCTCACTTCTGTACCATCTTTGTTGGGAGTTGCACATGCAGAGTAAGTACTGCTACCTAGTCAGTTGCAGAGCATGAGGTCGTGCCATGCTAGCAACTAGGCGAGCATTATAACGTGTGTTACAAAGTGACGCACATTCGGCTGGACTACAATAGAGCTGTTTGGAGCAGTTTGTGAACAGTGTTTTCTCTGGAAGATGGTAAGTCCCTTTGGGGTGGACTTTGGGCTTTTTCACTTTGTAAACCTATAACGTGCACCAAAAAGATAAATAACACAATAAAGGAAAGGGAAAAAGCCAAAAAGCATAATATGAGCACTTTAAGTCACAGATATAGCGGAGAGGATTTAGGTTAGGAATAAATGCTAATAGCGATAGCAATTCCTGCCGTATAGTACTACAGACCTTTAGTCCTCTTCCCCTACATATGCTGAGGACAGATCTAGGTCCAACATCCTCTGCTCTGCCTCACTCAGCCTGTAGGGTGAGCCCCCACTGCTGCTGAAGCCTCCAGACATTGGCAGAGAGTGGCAGAGACTTTTCCTCTGCTCCAGGGGCGATACACTAAAGGTGGAGCTGCGCTGCCGCCCTTTGACCCCAGAGCACGACTGAGCCTCCTTTAATTTCCGGGCCAGGATGTTCCTCTGAATAGGTGATGGGCCGCGACGGTTCCAGTTCTGCTCAGCTCGCTGTGCGCGATCCACACTCAGGCTGGAAGGCCCCGTGGCTGGACCCCCAATCCCTGAGATTCCCTCAACACCTCCTGTCTCATCACTAATTTGCCTTTCCCCAGTGCCACTGAGGTTTGCTTTAGCATGTTTCTCAGATGCTGATATGCTGTTTGTGTTGGTTCCTGTGTGTTTGAGTTCATTGTTGTGAGAAGGAGCAGCTTTCTCTATCCAGGGCTTCCTCTGGTCATTTCTCTGTGGTCTGGATTTTGCCCACTCTGGGGCCCCGTACTCTGGAATGGGGTAAGAGCTGTATGGCTGCCTCTCCCGTCCTGCTTTATTCCAACAACTTCCTTCAGGAAGGGTCCGAGATCCCACCTGAAAAGGACACATGTATGATCTTTGTTAATTGAAAAGGCTTTAACATAATAACTACACAGAACACATAAATAGAGGTGGATAGGTGACCTGGGTCATGCTCCTTTCTCTGAACTGTCTGGAGTGTACAGAGGATAGAGGCTGGGGTTTGGTGTCATTAAAACTGGAGGTCCTGCGGAAATTTGGATTCTTATGATAGGAGTTTTCCAATCCTGCATCTCCTCCTCCTCTGAAACCTGCTAACCCACTCCTCTCTACCATCTCCACCCAGTCAGCAGTGCGGTCACGCCATTTTGAGCTGCCCCCACTAGCATGAGCAGAGACAGAAGGACCTAAGACCAGCTCCACTCTGGGACTCAGTCTGTCCGGTGTGACCCTACTCTCTGCAATACAAAAATTATTGTGGTTAGCGTCGTCCTGGAGGCCCAAAGGGAGTGTGAGATGAGCGAATCCAGTTGGTGCAGGGATGGGGGAGTTTGTGGGGGAAGCTGATGTCTCCACCACAGTGTCATGAACTGGGCTTGAAGAGACATGGTACAGCTGCGTTGCCTCCTTTAACCCCTTCTTCTTCATTTCTTTCAACTGCTGCTGAGCCAATCGGTACCTGGAGGACAATTAAATTGGTATTTCTGAGATTGGGAAGTGACAGGATAAGTTTGAAAAAAATGTTCTATGTGTGAAGAAAGAAAACAATATTCTAAACATACCCAAATATAGGTGGCAACATCTTCTGACCTGTGGGGGACAGTCTTTCTGGGTCCTGTGAGAGAGGTATCACCAGGGTCTGTGAGAAAGACTGACTGCCCAGGAAAGGCCTGTCTTTCTGGGCTACACCCACGCCTCCCAGGGGGCCATGGCCGTCAGACAGGCTCGGTCTTTGGAGGCTGTGGCCACAAATGGATGCCTCATCGGAAAGCTTGCGTCCTCCAGGGGAATGCATGGAGCCTCTGCGGACAGAGCTGCACTGAGGGGTCTTGCAAAGCTTTCTCCACAAAGTCACCACAACAGTAGCCAGAATCACAGCTAGGCAAAGGGAGATACCAGCCACCACAACCATGTTACCACCTAGGGGCACAACTCTGACAGCCACAGGGGGGAGGGATGGAGAAGGAGCAGGCAACACTGGGAAGAAAGGGAGACACTTATCTTAATATGTGAAGTATGCTCCACAGGGCATCTAGTTGTTTTTTTATTTTCTAGTCTAGAAATGTGAGGAACTATGAGAAAGTTAAATTCCACATAAAATGAAGAGACTGACCGGCACAGTCCTCCAGTGAGCAGAGAGACTGTTCCTTCACCATGCCGGTGCACTGCATCCCTCCCACACCTGAGGGCAGCAAACACTCACGCACTCGTTCCCTCACCCCCTCTCCACAGCTCACACTGCACACACTCCATGGCAGCCACGGGCCCCATGACTCTGCAGAAAAACAGATTGCCTAATTTTTTTTTTTTATTGCAGATAAATTAGTACGTGTACAAGCATTAACCCTGTGTTGTTAATGTCAATTTCATGCAATGCTGGGATCATTTTGAGGGAAATAAAAAGCCGGTAGAAGTTTTAACAAATTGGACCCTACTACATGGAGCTGAAAAATGCTCAACCATATCTGTGACATCACCTGACATCACCCAGCATGATTTATTTAGGACACAGCGACACAAGCAACTTTCTATAATGAGATTGTGACACTTCAATGGATATCTATTTAAAGTGGCCTTAAATTTAGTGGGACTTATATATATATATATATATATATATATATATATATATATATATATATATATATATATATATATATATGTTGAATATTATAATTTCTTATGAATGACTCAGTTATGTATCTGTACACTGTGCTGAGTTTGAAATTTTAGTATGATGCCTATTTTATTTATTTGATAGGTTACATTGGCATTGATTTCATGGTTTGATATGATGATGCTCAGTTTTCACACGGCATTTTCATATCCTACTATAACAATTTCTATATAGCAGCTCAATATCTCACTACACGGATAATGTGTGATCTTGTCATGTCGACATAGGTCACCCTCGATCTCAATATCAAACAAAAAAATTCTGTCTTGCATGCCCTAAAATAGCAAATAATGATACGGTCTTTCTTTTCTCTTCTTAAAGTTTGCATAATAATAAACTTATGAAAATGTCATCTTTTTTTCATGATGCAATGTTCAATCCCAACAGGATATTGCTATTTATAAATATGGAATGACAGTGTGACAATGAGCAAGCAGACACAATGCCAGGAACCGGAAACCAAAGCAGCTAAGTGGAATTCTTTCATTTTCATTTTAACACCTGTGCTTTTCCTACTGTGACAAGTCAAAATGTCTTCTTGAAAAAGTCTTCTTGACTACTCCATAATAAGGCCATTCCTTAATTACTGACTGAATTTTATTCACCAACACATTTTGTCAATCTGGGAAAATGTGGATGAATAAAGCAAAGCAACTCTTTCCCTTCCTTAAAATCCAGGTTTTACTCAGAATATCAGTGTAAATGTATTCCTGACAGCTGCCAAACGTGAACGTGTGGACCTATTAAATCTTACCTATACTCCTGTGAACCACCAAACAGGTCTGTGCTGGACTAGGGGAGCGACTGAAGTTGAAAACAAAGCGAAAGCAGTACTTATTCCTTCCTGGGTAAAACACAGAACAGTTGAATTCTGTCTCATTCTCTCCCTGAGTCAGCCAGTTAAAGGCCAACAGAGGTGAAGAGGGCTCATCTGGTCCAAACTCCATCACTGCTGTTCCACCTGCTTCCATCCCAGAGGAAACAGCAACCCCTCTTCCAACACCCGCATCCTTATACAGCATTACTTTGCCATTGATGTGAGCACAAGGTGGGGTTATCAGTTTAACAGTCATAGTCCCTTCACAAGCACTCCTGTAAGCATGGGTGTTTTCCACCAGCAGCTTATAGGAGAAGATACGGGACAGGTAGAGAGGTCCAGAGCTCTTCACATCCTGTGCTGAATGAGGAGACCGTAAAGCCACTCGTATGAAGTCTCTTTCTGTGAAGGGGAAAGCACAGGACAGCTCAACACTCTGGGAACGGAGGGGTTTTATTGGGTGTCGGGTGCGGGCTTGGACCTTGTCGATGCTGTTTCGCCCTATCTGGTTGTACTCCATGTAGCTGACTTCTAGGAAGAGAGCCGAGTCAATGCCGCTGGAGCAAGCCTGAAAGTGTTCATTAGTGGATATCCCAACCTGGAGATAGAAGAAGAGAATATAAATCACTCTGATCACCATTCTGCAGCACAATAAACCAACTTAGTGTGTAAAGTTTAATATCTTGTTTGTCTTGCCTGAAAAGATCCTGAGTGGTTTCTAGCCCTGTCCACAGCGATGTGAAAGGTGGGCCACTGCACCTGCAGTTCTGAACTCCACCACCAGGAAGTGCTCTCTGTGCTACTGTCGTGGGTGCCATTAACACGAGAAAAAGCAGAGATGCTGGTCTGCCTCAGCAGGAACCGGAAAGTTCCTGCATACAGGAAGCAAGAACAGTTGAACTCCACCTTACCGGCCGATTGGTTGTTGGGGAGAGTCCTTGTGAGAAGGGTGGTGTTGGTTTCTGTGTTGACCAGAGAGAGGCTTGTGTTGCGGATGGTGCTGCTGTTGGATCTAGTGCTGAATTCCACAAATACACTGGCGTTGCTAAGAGCAACGTGGAAGGAGGGCCAGATATTGAGCCCTGCAAAAGCTACAGGAAAGGATGCACAGAAGTCAGAAAGGGCAAAGAGAAAGACTATTTTACCTATTGTTTATGATCCTTGCACACACATTTCTGAGTATGTTTAATATGAGTAAAATGTGGTCACACAGATTTTAAATTGTTATCGATTTTTATATACAGTATGTGGTTTGTATATCTGTTTTTTCAATTTTCTTGATGTGACTGTGCAAGCTGTCTGTTATGATACACATAGGGTCTGTTTCTGGCTAAGTTTACTGCAGTGATTCAACAACATGAGGTTTTCTAGAATTGATAGATCCTAACATCTGTTTAGGATGTGGAATAGTACAGGTAAAGTTGACTAGTTAATGTTTGGACTGTATGGAAAGTGGAAGTCAAATGGGAACTGGCATTTTTAGTTGACACCATTTTTAGAAATCAATCTGGAAGAAATGTGACTTAATTGCTTCACTTCTGACAACATAATTGTGCATCATCATTCAAAATATTCCCATCTACAATTATATAAAAATAAATTATGTATAGGCCTATTGATATATTTCCCATGTCAAGTTCAATTTTAATGACCACACAGCAGCCACAAGTGATGGAATTTGCTCATTAAAACTAAATAATGAGCTCAGTTTTCAGCACAGACACTGTGAATCCAAATAAACAACTTTTAAGCATCAGTAGTAGTAAGCTACATATTTCACACAATTCGACAAAATAAATTAAGTAGTTAATGGCTGAACAGTACCTCCGAGTATCTTATTACAATATCAGTACCCAGGGGAAAAGTAAAAATGTTGTAGCACAGTAGCATATTATTTCAAGAGCTATTGTGCTGTGTAATAGGTAAATCCTGTTGTGTAAACCTCACATCCTCACAAAGCAAAGAGGGTGTGGGAAGAGGAAGAGGCTGACCCTCCATAACCTACTTCATTCCTCTGCCCTTTCCTCCAGGGTGGTACAGCTCATTTAAGTTAACATTTGTTTGCTTGACCAGATGAATTAAAAATAAATAATCCAGCTTTTTTAAACACATAGTTATGTTGATAAGATAGTGTAGTGACACTTACCATATCCCATGAGCGCAAGCAGGAAGGGCAGCAGTGAGACAGCCTGTGGCATTCCGATGTCCGTGCCTCTGTTTTCTCCTTCACCACATGACCGTCCTCTTCCACCATCCCTGACCTCTACAATCCAGAGGCAAATCCCAAAATGAACAAAAAACAAAGAATCCACAAGAAGGCAGCAGG
Organism: Perca fluviatilis; assembly: GCF_010015445.1. NCBI lineage: Eukaryota > Metazoa > Chordata > Actinopteri > Perciformes > Percidae > Perca > Perca fluviatilis. The sequence continues at coordinate 20,115,345 of NC_053127.1, forward strand.
CAATAACAAACTGTGCTTGTGGGTGTCATCAGACAGCAGAAGGCATGGAAGATGTATTGCACTAATCTGAGGTATGAAAAACAGGAAGGCTAAAGCATGGAGCTTTTGACCAGTTGTCTGGATTTACAGTGGCGTCTTCCTATTTCCTCTTTCATCTTCACAATGGGTATGGAGAGCACACAAGTGTAGTAGTTGTTGCCCATAACAAATATTTATAAGGTAGGGCCAACGTGTTGTTTGGTTGCAAAGATTTCCACTGATTATTTTTCTACTATTTCCTTAGACACACAATAGACTCCTGACTTGCCCAGACTTTCCTGAGACTTACATTTTACACTCCTATTCAAATTTGGACTATTTAGGGTCTGCTTTGGACAAGCCATGGACTAATTACATAAGGTTCCAATTAATAAAATCAATACATTAGGCTACTTAATGCACTGTAGCTGGAACAAATGTTTGCCTAATGTATTCTAAGGTGAGGAGTTTAATAGATTCAACTCCCAACCAAGTAGTTTACGTTACCTAGCCTGAATATGTTTCTACTTTAAAGATATACTTTACTCAAATAGCCAACAGGAAGGGTGAATAGGCTATATGTCAAAATATGTCACGTTTGAAATATTTTCTATCATGAAACACCTCTTAAGTATGAAAGTTATGATTCTAAACCTGGTTTTTGGCATACCTAATAACGTTAGTGCTTAGACCTGAAGTTTAACATGCCTTTGGCACATGTATTGGTCATACCCGTCATTGTTTTGGGGTGGAAAGTAAAGCTGTTGTACTCACATTTGACTCAGCACAGCATTATCCCTCTCCAATTTTCCAACACTGCAACCGGCATCAGCGTTCCCTCCATGTGCTGTTAATACATGTATTATGGTTGATAACCTGAAGAATTTTTAGCGACAGTCGGCGGAACAAGCATCACAGACCCAACCGAGTTCTCCGAAGGCGCGCGACCGTATTTAGAGCGCGTGAGAGAGATCCGCTGACAGTCACTTCACGGTCAGCAGCAGGGCGGATTGAATATTAGCCTGAATATGTGCAACTCACTATTTGTTTCGTCCCTGAACAGGCACAGTGAAGACAACGGTGTAGTGGTAAACAAACCAATAGGCTACTTTCTTTCAAAACTCAGTTAAGAGATTCATATAATTAAAGAGTAGGCCTATTTAAAAAAAAAAGAATATATATAGGCCTATATATATATATTATCATCAATCTCCTTTAATAGATACATAGTCTGTTCTCAAATGCCTTTTAAACTCTGTTTTGATGATTTACTGAAAGTGGTTCTTACTGAACTTGTGTGATAAAATGTATTCATTTTCTAAATATTGTTTCTCAAATAGCCTAGAAGTGCCCATGCAGCACCTTCACCTGCAGTTTCTTTTAAATACAAGATGATAAAGGACATTATACAAAACAAAGCACAGATGGAACACCATCTCCTCTCCTGACCTTTTAAAAAGTGCACTGTAGTGTATAAAAGGAACAAATCAATACACTGGTATCAGTTTAAACAACAGGCCCCTGGCTCAATTAAAAACTGAAGAAAGTGACTACATATATTTGAGATTTCACAGATGGATCTATAATTTATTCATTCAGGCAGTCAAACATTAATCTTTTTTATGTACATGTGTTGTTAAAAGATTAGATCTAAAAAGAAACTCATGATATAGTCATACGGAAATCCTGAGGATAGCTTGTGTATCCCAACTGCACCAGGAGGCAGGGTAACAAAATTGTAAACAGCAGAACTATTCATTTCACAAAATCAGATTTCCTTCCTCCATATAAAACGACTGACAAGTCATCCTTCTATAATCCATTGATGAAAGAACACATTACTGAGATTTGTATAGTAGACACTCAGCCATTCAGGATAAGGTTAAACTTAAAACGCACCATTGAGTTAATCCATCTCAGCATACAAAAGCAGGACCTATTTTGTTTAGGAAAACATTTCCCAAAAGTTCAATGTCATGCATGAATCCCTAATTACTATGATCAGACCTGCTCTCAGTCCAGCTCTCAAGATTCTTTGAGTACAATTAGGTTTATCTAGCATCATAAGTGAACCATATGGCATGGTAATCTAATCAGCTGTAGAGTTCTGCAGACCTTTTTTTTTTTTTTTTTAATCCAGAGAGCCGGCCAAAAACAGGAAGCTTCTCTGGAGAAGAAACACCCATTACTGCTCAGCTCAGTTCACAATGGGAACAAAGAAGTGTTCTACTCTGTGTGTAAGAAGCCCTGCAGGGACGCACATTTATTAAAAATGAAAGTACAGTGGCAACACTCCCAGCAGAAAGTATAAAGTTTAGACATGAAGCTACTTATACCAGTTGGGATTTATTACAATATGCTCATATCTCAAGCATATGTCCATAGTTACTCTCAATACATATGATATACTGTGAGTAGATATGGTAATGTAATTTTACACACACTTGTTTTGAAAGCTTCACTGTGCCGATTTATAGGGTGCTCACCTTTCAGTTTGGCTTTAAAAAAACATTTTTTAAAACCCAACCACAAGAACCACAATGGAAATAAGTCTTTGGGCTTTATTGTGTTATCCCTGACTATTTATGTATTTTTTATGTATGACACAGAGTGCTGTTTCATATTTTTTATATTTAAGTGGTCAAATACAATCAATCAACCTCTGCATTGAAGGGATTCATTGGCTGAATAATGACATTTGGCAACGTGCCCTACATTTAATTAGCTGTGAACAAAACTGACAGCAGATCAGGCATGTTTTTTTTGTTGTTGAATGTATTTTAAAAGTTATTCAATGACAATGTATCTGGAGAATAGACAAAAATCAAGGTCAAAGGTCACATTTATTTATAGAGCACATTGAAAACAAACCAGGTTTGTGCCAAAGTGCTTTACAACACACATGATGAAAGGTGGTGTAGGGTTTTTAGATTAATTGAAACCTTGACACCTGGGCATATTCTCTGCCTCCGCAACAGATGAGATAGCATGACACGCTTCATAACAATCCACACTACTTGTAAAAGAAAAAAAAAGAAGGTATAAGCTCTGCAACACAAGAATGTGTGAAAAAATGTACACTGTGTATTCTACTGAGTAAATTTTCCCAAACCCATTTATTACTAAACACTCATGCTGATCACTCCATCAAGCAGAGCAAATCTGGTATTTGAGCATTTATTTGAGCAGTTTCTGGAGAAGTTTCTGGAAAAGCATCTCCTTGATAACCTTTATAGACAGAGTCTAGCTTTAGACTTAGATAGAAAAAGCTGGTAGTATGTAAAGTGGATTGCAGAGATCTCCCACTAATAGAATACCAACCGTTCAAAAATCATCACCAGAATGGGTAAGTACATTATTGCGCTTAAAGTACAGCAGGCACTCTTCTGCTGTACCCCAGTAGGTACATGTAGTAGCAATGCATCAGTCTATCAGCATCAGCATAGACAGTGCAGCCCAGCTTAAGTATTTTTTCCTATCTCAACAATAATGACTGTAAACAGGTCAAAAGCGGTTTGGGTAGAATCTCAAACCCTCAACAGAGTCGTCTCTACACAAGTGGCCCATCTTCTCAGCCAGCAACAACCTGGAGATGAGGAGGGAATAGAAAAGAGGACACAAAGAAATGACCGAATGCATCAATAAAGAACAATAAAATGAGAAACAAAGACAACTGTAAATATTCTCATTCTTAAACAATACTGTGTAGTAAAACAAACAGACTGTATCTACTGTATAAGTGAACTTACCGTTCTTTACACAGAAGAACAGAGAGACCCAAGAGCTTTGCAAACTCCTCTGCTGTCAAAGACCCTTTGTCTGACACCTGTACGAGGAAGAGGAGGAGATAAGACAGGGAATAAGATAAAAGCCTCCAACCTAAGGGTTTGTGACTGTGACTTATCTCAATATTTTTCAAAGATACATATCCAAGATAGCATGCTGTTTGATCAGTCTAAAGCATGTCAATGTCAGTATATGTTTGTAACGGTAAAGCGTACACTGTCCAGTGCTGAGGCTATCATTTCCTCTTCGCTGTGAGACTGCAGCTGGACCACCATCACACCGCTGTCAAACACACGCAGCCTGTAAAGAGGACAAGATGGATGAAGAAAAGAGTGTGTGTGAGAGACAGATTTATGCTGAATGTTTTATGAAGCTAAAATAGGGAGTAAGGTAAAGACCAGCAACCAGTTTGGGGGTACTAGGAGTAGCATGGTAGGGAAACAGACCAGTGATTCTTTTGAAACTCTGGGAAGTGACAGGAAATGACAGTCGCAGAGGGCTGGACAATACTTCCAACAACAGGAAGCCAGGCAGGAAGAGCCTGGCCTCTTTCTGAAACAGCCACAAACCCTGTCCTATATTCCTTTAGTAAATAGCCTGGTCTATACATAAATGAATGCATGAAAGTGTGAACATAAGCTAAACAAAACAATACAAAAGGCAAACAAAAGTTCAACTCACCTCAACGGGAGCTTCAACGACTCAAACATCTTGCACGCGTTTACCAAATCTTCTGGAGATAAAAGCTGTGAAAAGAGAAAGTAACCTCAGTATCTGACACTTTGATTTGTGTGTAGCATGAATGTATAGACGTAAAGTTATGGCATGCCCACTCAAGTACTGTATGAGCTATAAAAACATTCTTCAGTTGTTTTGTGTGAGCATTACCTCCATCCCTCTAGCACGGTTGACGAGACAGTACACTTCAGTGAGGGCCATCATACCCCCACGCTCCTGAGAGAGTAGGGAGTGGTAGAACGAGAGCATGAGAAATGGAGTCAGAAAGAGATAGAAATTGAAAAGACAGTAAGAACATGGCTGAAATTAGTCTTTAATCTTAGCCTGTGTAGATGTGAAACACATGACACACAAAAAATGAACACCTACCTCTAGAGGAGCCTGTAGCATATCTCCCAGCTGCTTAGCCAGCTGCATATGGTAATGTGTGCCTGACCCATATGTATCCCTGGTAACAGGGTTAGCAATACCCATGCTCAGTAGGTAGGACTTAAACCGTATTGTCTATAAAGCAGAACATAACTGTTAATAAAAAGCAAACTACTTGAAAACCAAACTGCATGACGTGGGCATCATGTAATAACCCTATCAGTTGTGTGTATCATGGTCCAGTGGAGTTAGAGAGTATTACTTAGAGGATTTTATGATTAAAAAGGTAACTATTGCTGCATGTACAGTAATTGTCCTGTTTCTGTGTCGGATTTTGCTGGTCAGTTTCTTACCTCATCTTCTGTAATGTCTCCCTGCTTGTCTTTGATCTTGTTGGCTATAGATCTGGACAGCTCCACCATCTCTTTGGCCTTTTAGTTAGAGTTCAGCATTAATTCAGAAAATCCCACCGCATAGCAGTATATGAGCTTAACACAGGTTTGATATCCATAGATATGATGTTTTAACAATCATACAGTATAATGGATCAAATATAAGAGGACTTCAAAAAGAAAAATAATGATGTGACAAATCAACTGCTACAGGAAAATGTGAACATACAAAAGGAAAGCATTCTTTACCTTCACCATCAGCTTACTGAGATCCTCGAAGGCCTGAAAAAAAAAGATCAAAAAGGGTAATAGTGCTAATAAATGTTCACAATTTAAATTAAAATTACAAACTCTGTATTATCAGTGGGTTCACAATCACTTTCATCAAAATATGGCTTACTACAAAAACTTCAGCTTGGAGCTTTGAGGAGACACATTTCTCAATCTTTTTGCTTTACAGTACCTCAGAAATGTTTTTGTCGGTTTCTTTCCTCTTCTCCTCTATCTTTCTCTCAATGCCAACAATCCCCACAGCACGTGTTCTTCCTGCCTACATGACCACAGAGGAAAGAAAAACAAAGTGAAAAAAAAAATAAAAAAGTCCTCAAAGGACAAGGAAAGACCAACAGTGAGGAGGGAACACATTGTGGTTCACTACTGTTACATGTATTCATTTTAGTGACTATGATGTATAGTGTTTATTAAAAGAAAAGTTTTATGTAATCTTATTTGGAGACACATGTGTGAAATGACAGACTGTAGTCCTGCTGTGGAATACTATACTTGCCAATTTCTACCAATTGAGCAATAAGTGGCAGTATCATATCTTGGTTGATAGTCAGAGGCAGAAGTTCTGACTATTTTAACTGTCAAGCCCATTAAAGACAACACTGCCATCCTGTGGAACAAAATGTGAATTGACAGGTGTGTCATCCCCATGTATGTGGTGTGGTAACAAATCACATATGCTTCTGGCTTCTGAATAAAAAAAGATATCAAGGAAAATGACAGTGAAAAGGAAAATAGGATAAGCATCTTTTCAGCTTCTAACCTGAGAGCCGGTTCCTGTGGAGATGGGTTGTGAAAATGGCGTATTCTCCCATCTCTTCTGAGTCATTTCCTCTGTTAGCCTCCTGTAAAACTATAAGCATATGACACCGTGTCATTTTCAGGTAAATAATCAAACACAAAGTCTCTCTTAAGAAGGCTCATTATGAGGTAAACAATAAGTACAAACATTTCAAACTGCTACTTGTATAAGTGGGACTACCTCAATCTGCCCGTGTTCTTTGAAGGACAGCTTGATGAAGGAGTACTTGCTGTGTTGGTAGGGACCTGGCTCCTTGTTGGCAGGTGCTGCATGCAGGTGGATAACTATTTTTGCACTACAGGATAAAAGATGCCAACAGTTAATTTTCTTCTTGTAAATTGTAAGTATTGTTGTTATCAACAGGAGGGGAAACATAGCTTAAGTTCCACTTTTTCGTTTTCCCCAGAGCTTTCAACTGCAGGGGGCTATCATATTATCCCCAAATACAACCACCAGATATCACAAGATCAAAGTTCCATACTTAATTCCCATAATGACAACTGAACAAACTCCATCTACTGATGAAGACAATGAGAGGCAGTTCTAACCGGCAGAAAATGTTTTAATAAGTGGACCTTGATTAATTGTTATTGGTCAAATACATATTTAGGTATAAAAACTAAAATATTGCAGTTTGCTTCTTTTTTTATGTAATACTGAAATCATACTTCTCATTTCTGTTGTTAGAACCCAATTACTTACCTCTTTCCTATTCCTGCAGCCTGCTCCTCAAAGAGGATGATCTGTGACAGGGGCATGGCTATGCAGCATTCCTACAGGTGACAGAAGTCATAATGAGCGTCAGCACACAATATGTGAACAATAACTGCACCAGTACTCACTTAATCACATGCTGTCTTACATGATTTTTAACGTCCCTCCAGATCAACCGATGGGTGCTCAACAAGACAACTCCAACGTCCAGCTTAGCCTGGTACAATGACAGACGTTATTATTTTCTTATAATTTATTAAACCATGTACCTGAACTTTATCTCATGTGTACTGTCAATACTGCTGCGTTATTCAACTATCTTAGTTACATTGTTGTATGTATGTTTTAGCTGCTGTGTTGTTGTGACGGGCTACAAACTTAACTATCAGGAAAAAAAAAACTATACCTTATCATCGCCGTCATATAGTCTGACACCTCGTTGCTGGATCACTAAAGTTTCGTTTATTTCTAATAGCCCATTTGACCACGAAAAACGATCCATTTTTACTATTACAACAAACAACTATTCCTTATTCTACTAATTCTACTCATGGATGTGATTCTACTACTCCGCAATCCAGACCCATTTTATGTTTACTTCCTGTACGCTGTCCATAATTGGCCTGAAACTGTCCGCAGAGAAACACTAAAAAAGAACATACAAATGATATAACTTATACAGCCAATTTGATTTTTAATTATGTTGACTATAGATCAACTCTTTTAAATTATACTGTTACTTAAACTAGCTGTAATTATGTTATTTTTTTACAGGGTTTTCTGACAGGCTTCCTTAGAGGGATCCTTTCCGGTGTTGACGTTCCTAGCGCTATCTGTCAGTGGAAGCTAGCAAGACTGCTATCTTTCCCTGCGCGTTATTTTAAGATTCTGTATGATTTATTTTTTTACATTTTCCAGTCTCTATCGTAATTTTAGCCATGACTGGATTTAATCTTAAATTTAATGAACAAATGTACACATATTTTCTTTGCATTTTCTAGTGTTTTTTTGTTGAGCTGTGCTCAGAATTAAGCGTAGCTGTAGCTGGCTAGCTTGTTGTTAGCTGCGGACAAATCTGGTGCAGACAGGTTTAGCACTGCAGACACAGCTTCTCTTGTTTGGAAGTCATTGTTCATGGGCGGAAAGTTATATTGTATACAAGGACTGTAAAGACCATGCAGCTTTATTACAGAGCTAATGATTTACTGCGAATATGCAATACTTTAAATTATGCTTTCGCAGCATTATGAATTTTAATTAGTAACGTTGGGTCAGTAACATAGCTAGTATTTAGACTTAGTCATCCGAATGCATTTTTATCTTAAATCACCTTATCTGTATTGTTAAAAGTGTACTTACCAACTTCGTGGTATAATAACTGTTTTTATTGATAAGAGGCGGGACGTTTGTTTAAATTAACAAACATGGACAAGAAATCATTTGATATTGTCTTGGATGAGATAAGAAAGGTAATGAGTGCCTAATCCCAAATGTTTTGTCCGATTTAAGATTTGAAATCGGGGTTTAGTAATTCTTTATTCTGTGTTTCAGTGCGTCCTGACCGATCAGCGGATCAAAGCCATAGAGCAGGTGCATGGATATTTCTCCAGTGAACAGGTAACTGTCGAAACAGTACCACTGTCATTTTATTTAGTTTACTTCTCAGTTGGTCCGCTGTGAGAATGTCCGCAGAATCTCCAGCTCACCACGTGCTGTATTTTACCACACTAGATAGACAGGTTTCCCACACCTCTGTAAAGTCCTCACAGTTTGTGCATATTTAATGGTGCTTAAACGGTCATTACATTAAAACATAGTCCCCAAATTCATCCATATGCCTTATATTAGAATCTGATAGTATTACTAGTTATTGACTTACCTTATAACCAATGCTGCATATGGTTAGAATTTAATTCTTAAGTACATGGATATGGTGTGTTATATTTAGTTAGATCAATGCTTACTGAGGATAAATGTGTTTTTGCAATTGTTGTCATGCGAAACAAATAAAGTTGGTAGTCAAAATTGTTATGGTCTTTTATACTACTTCCATACTAGAGCCGTCCATCTTTAGTGTTATTCCAAGTTGTAACCCTGTCTTGAACATCTGCAGGTGATGGAGATACTGAAGTATTTCTCATGGGCAGAGCCACAGATCAAAGCAGTTAAAGCTCTGCAGCATGTGAGTAATATGTGTTTTAAGTGATCGGCACCAAAGTTAATAGTTTGCATTAATAAATATGTTTTCAAAAATGGATATAATTAAATGTGTAAAAGCTACAACATCAACATTAGTGAAGCTTTAAAAGTTATAATTTTGTCTTGAATTGCCACTTCTCTCTGTCATTGGTATGCATATTAAATATGTTTCCCCTTCTGTTGCCTTTAGAAAATGGTTGCAATCCCTACAACCAAAGTTGCAAATATCCTGAATTGCTTTACCTTCTCAAAGGACAGACTGGTTGTCCTGGAACTAATAGCTTTGTGAGTACATTTTGAAAATGCGTTGAAGCACCATGAATGTACTTTTAACACTATGCCACATGTTGTAATATCAGCATTTTTGGTTTGGCTAATTGGTTACTTGTTTGATTTCTGTTCCCATACAGGAACATTTCAGATGCTCAAAATTATCGTCCTGTGGAGGATCTGTTCCGCATACACTTGTCTGAGAAGAAGCGGGCTCGCAGGATACTAGAGCAAGTAAGTTCACCTTTACAAGTTCAACTTCATGGTGTTGTTTGTGTTCTAGGTAGGTTAGCATAGGAAACCTATCCGCTACTCTTATGTCTTGGTATCAAAAGACCTTGTGGAATCACTTTGGGAGCCATAGCCCCAGGGAACGACTGTCGCTTTGCGAGATGTACAGAGACTAAGCGATAGATGTACCTAAAAGATAATAATGCAATCGAAAATTAGCTTTTAGAACAGCGTTGTTTATGTTGACAAACCTAACAATTATAATATTTTTAATGCATACTATAAACACAAGCAAACACACACACACACAGTTTCTAAACTAATACTACTTCTGTGTCACTAGGTATGTAAGGTTGGCTGCAAGGCTCCTGTAGCCATGATCTCCTCCTGTGGTATGATACCAGGAAATCCATACCCAAAAGGCAGACCCAGTCTGGTCAGTGGCACATTCCCTGTAAGTATGTACATGGTTTGTGTTGAGCCTTCCTGAACCATCACCAACTAAGGATAGACATAAAGATGTAGATTGTATTATTTATTTTTGTATGTAGGTCCCTATTTGTTCCACCTCCATTGTCTCAGGCTATTAATGAACAGAACAAAGTTCATAATATATGTGACACTGAGTGTATTTATTTGTCTTGTGATTTTAATTGAAGTAGACAGCAACAAATTGGCATATGGCATGTTTGTCTTCTGCCTAATTAAGCCTGACCATGTACAAATTTATTTTCTTTATGATCACAGGGAATCCCTCCAGTGAAGAAAGAAGGCGAGAAGAAAGAGGACTCTTCTAACAGTCTTGAGGGGAAAGGAATTTCTGCTCGTATTATTGGACCATTCAAACCTGTAAGCACTAGAATGGGAATCGCTGACTAGGATAATGTAACAGTGCCAGGTTGCCCCAGAAAAACCTGATAACAGAGTGACAAGGCTTTACATGCCTAATTACATTAAGCGTGATAAAAACTTCAACCTACATGCCAAGCCATGGTATATACAGTAAGTTAATGATTGACTGTGGTTAGATTGCTGAACTGACTGGAGTAAAGGCTTTAGCAGAATAATAGTAGCACATACAGAAACAAATGAGTCATATATGAGTAAGAACACACACTCACAACGGTCACCCTTCACATTTAGATGCAAAGCATAGAAATGGACTTTCACTGTACTCCAGCTATTTCTATATAATGTAAATGTTCTGATGTCTGATGAGGCTATGAAATATGTTTTTCTTCTGTTATTTATTAATAACCATCTTGGAATATAGGAACATTATTTAAAAACGACCACCATCTGCTGCATAAAAATGACCATCCAAAGCAGTGGTTTGATCTTCCATATTTTTTTTTTGGTTTTCACTCGGTCTTATCCTTGATGTAATTAACCTGTTAGTTGTCTTATATTGCCTTTGAAAACACTTGCATTACAGATTCTCAGAATAAGACAGAATGTGCTCATCAGTTAAGTGTTTTTGGTGTGTGTGTGTGTGTATGTATGTATGTATGTATGTATGTATATATATATATATATATATATATATATATATATATATATTGTTTTAATCTTTTTCTAGTTTCCCTCAACCTACAACCCTCATCGGCCTGTGCCATACCCTATACCACCGTGCCGACCCCATGCCACCATCGCACCAAGTAAGAAACCAACCACTTACACACACTTATTCCTACCTTCCCCCGCCCTGCCCTGTAATCCAACACTGTTTACTTGCCAATAATAAGAAACCAGATGGATGGAAGGTTATCAGACAATTGAGGAATTTAGTTTCAGGTACAATTAGGAATTCTTTTTTTTTTTTAAACTGCCATCTGGGATTGTTTGAGGTGTAGTTAGTAGTGGGATGCGTTGTGTGTGATTCTTACATTTGTGTGTGTTTATGTGTGTGGTGGACGCTGTTAATATTTGCAACTGCTACTCAGGTGCGTACAACAACGCAGGCCTTGTTTCTGTGGGAGGGGTAATTACAACCAGTGTGCCCCCTCCCCCCTACAACTCCACCCACAAAGTAGCAGGTATGATTCGATGGAAGCTCGTGTGTGTGACAGCAAATAGACAATCCTTGAAACTTGCTGCCTAACTACCTGGCATGTTGCTTACCTGCGCTTCTCAAGTTTAAGGCCTTTATCAGGTGAAGAATGTGCTTCTTACTTCTGGAATGCACTGAGTGACCAGAAAAATACATCCCCCTTATATTTTAATGCAATCCAATACAACTGTGTATTGGATTCCTTTTAATTTATAATAATTTATAAAGTGTTGGAGAGATGTCAATTTAATTCTGCAATCATTTTAGGGGGTGTTGCCGTATTAGACTGCATCCAATGCAACCACATTTCTGTTATATTTGATATAATCCAGAATTTGTTCTTCTCCGAATATGTAGGTGAAGTAGACAAAATGGAAAAATTTAATTTCAATACTTGTCAATATTATACAGTACAACACCCCAGAATGGTATCAACACACAAACAACTAAAACAGTGGTCATAAACATATTTCTTTTGCAAGGCTGTTGTATTGCATTGCAGGCGTTTTCTGTTTTCTGGTCAGTCGGTGTAGAAGTAGACCTATGCTTTGGTGAATTGTGTGGACAGGTCTTTGGTTGCCTGGACTGGAAATGGCTTCAAACTAATGTCATTCATGTTTTTCTTACTGGAATCATGCTGTGAGCTAGCATTTAACATGCATCGCTTGGGTTCACGTATTTTATTTTATTTTTACGCACTGTCTCATCAGTTTTCACAGTTGAAATACATCTTTTAGGGCCTTTGGGGAGATATGTGGTCATATGCATAAAATGTCTCAAGGTGCATTAAATTGACAAATGTGAGATAAGCACACTGTGTGATGAAAGTTAATTTAAGCAAAATAAGTTATTTAAACATTTCCCCAAAGGTAAAAAGAAGACATATTCCAATCTTGAAAATGTTTAGAATTTCCATGTAATAAGTTGCTCACAGGGATGCTCTCTGACTATTCTTCCTTGCTGTCTCTTCTCTCTCTCTCTTTTTTATAAATGTGAGTGTATTGCTTCTTTTACAATAGTTTGTGTTGGGTTTTAACCTATTCCGTCTGTTTCCTGGTTGAAATTTGTTTTCAACAAAAACTAGTGATCAGAAAATATGCAACTATGTGGTACTGTTTAAATGTATTTCTTTTTTTCTTTTGATTGTAACATCATGTCATGTAATAGAGTCTTCATTTTAGATGACCTTTTTCACCAACTCTGATCTTTTTCTCCCTCCAGGTTACGCCAGGCCAGGCAATCTGCAGAACACCACACCTGGAGTCAACAGCGGGCCCCTCCTCATTCCTCATGGGTCCACGCCTTCTACCCCCGTCCCACCCCAGGCTTCTCCTGCTCAGCCGCCTCCCACAACCCCTATAACACCAGTTTTCCCTGGCATGGTTCCCTCTCACAACCCTAATGCCCCCTCTCCCTCCCCTGCTCCATCCCCATCTGTGATTAAAGCAGGCCCACAGACCTCCAGTGGCCATGCTACACCGACACCCTCGTCTGTCATTAAAGCCCACACCCCTTCAGGCACCCCTTGTGGAACTCCTGTCCCCGGCAGCGGGGGCTTCTCCCCTTCCCCCTTCCATGTCGTTTCCCGACCAGGCACCCCTGCCACTTCCCGCAGCGGCCCAGACCCCTTATCTCAGGCGAACTCCATGGGCTCAACTCAGCAGAGGGGTTTTTCCCAGTCCACAGACCACCAGTCAGGTCCCACTCACCATGGCATACACCCACAAGCAGGTAACCCGTCTGGGTCAGTGATCCGAAGTTACACCCCCTCTGGACCATCCACTCCAGTTATTCCGAGTTGTTCCACCCCAGGCCCCAGTCCCAAACTCTCCCCAGCTCATTCTGCACAGATTCAGGCTGCCATGGCGGCAGCTGGAGTCCTCAACAGACACACTGGGGGTAGTAACAGTGGCAGTAACAGCCCTGTGCCCTCTGCTTTCAAGGGCACCTCTCGCTCTGGCACACCATCTCTTAGCTCTCTTGTGGTTCCAGGTTCTGCCCAGGCTGCCTTGGCTCGTTCTTTGGGTCTCTCACACCCCTCAGGTTCTCCTCAAGTCTCTCTCTCTAGTCCTGTTGCTATCGGCGGCTTCCAAGCTCTGTCCTCCAGCCCAGCAGCCTCTCATTATCCTTGCCTATCCCCCTTTTCCTCCCTTTCTTCCTCTCTCCCTCCTTCCTCCATGGCTTCATCCATGTCCGCAATGCCTGCCACTACTAACATTTCTAACCATCCACCAACCTCAATCTACCCAGGCCTGCCTCCCAACGCTGCCCCAGGTGGAGCCTCCCCTTTCGGTCTGGGCCTCACCTCTGCCCCCTCCATATTCCAAGGCCTTGCGCCTGGTCCTAGCCCCGCTGCCTTCGCAGGGTTGGGAGTTTCAGGAGGGCACGGTGCTGGGAGCCCTGTGTTGTCTTCATTCATGGGACTGCCAGTAGCCTCTTCATCCTCAGGAGCATCGGTGGCACCACTGCAGGCAGCAGCAGCTGCAGCAGCAGCAGCCGCAGCTGGAGTTCCATCATCATCGCCAGTTTTGCCAGGCTTTGCGTCTGCTTTCAGCTCCAACTTCCAGCCTGGGTATGTGAGCTTTCAACATTTTTACTGGCCAGTATACAGAAGCCATGTTATATGGAGAATCTAAAATGAACCTAATGATTTTATATTGATCTCCTGATATTATTTTATTTAGCCTACGACAATACCATAGCAGCTACTCTATTTTAATGTACTGTAGGTCTGTGTATGCCAATTTTGCTGGCTGTTACAGTAGCCCTATTTTGTCTTCCATTTCTAGTAACCAGAGTAGTTAGTAATTTGAACATATGACATTGATTTCCACTTGCGTGTAAAATGGCTGAAAAAAGGGCGTTATAAATCATGTACATCGATTTTCCACTTTGGGTTTTATAAGTGGAAACACTGCATCCACAAGTGCAAAGTCCACTTGTACTTCTACTGTGGAGTGTCGGGCCTAGACTTTGGTTTGTGTTGTTCTTTGGTATATTTAGTAAGTTATCTTTTCAATGAACTTTTCAAGTGTTGGAACAAGCACAATCCTCACCTTTTGCTGACATTTTACACACTCAAGAGATGGGTGATGTCCTTCTCGCAAGAGCTATTAACTGAGCAAGCAAGTTATATTTCTTTAATATTTATACATGGGGAACGGCAACATAGTTTAGTAAAGCATGAAAAAATATAAACATTATTATAATTAAAATAGCGTGTGTATTCTGTGTGTTAAAGGTTGAGCAGTGGACTCCAGCCTCCAGGAAGTAGTGGGTTCCCCAGCTTGCTGTCCTTCCCTGGGGTACCAGGCTTCTCTCCCTCTGCTTCCCCTGCTACCCTCGGAGGCCTCCACAACCCAACCATGCAGTCTGCTCTGCTGCAGGTAGACACACACACACACACACACACACACACACACACACACACACGCTGTACTCTGGCAGAGTAAAATCATTTACATGTCAGTTTGATAAAGCCTCTCTGCTACAAAAACACTGCTTTTCTTTGTCTTGTTCCAGGCTCATTCTACATCTGGTTTGGAGAGCTTTCCTCCTCAGCCCAACAGTTTCACCAACTACCCTCCAGGCCCAGGAAACCCCTTTCCCCTCCAACCAGGCCTGCACCCACAGCTGGGTTGGCAGTGAAACCCACAATATACTTTGAAACATTTAGTACACTTACACAACAACCCTTATCGTACACCCTGCCCTACCCTTCAGCAGTTGAGACGTTCACTTTTGCCTCGAACCCTGAAGAGCACAGGACGGGTTGGAGAGTTTCAATAATGTATATGTTACAGCCAGAAGAATGACTTACTACTACAAGAAACACTATCGTGAATACAGTTGAAATAGTGTGTGGGGGAGATAGCATATTTCCTATATTATTCATAGTGAACAGTTGTAAATATCAGTTGTCAAAGTTGGTAGGTTTTACAAGTAGACCGTTACTGGTTTCAATGTTAGCTGGACTTGGCTGTTTTTAATCAAGTTTATCGACTTTTATTAGTGAATAATGAATTATAGAAATGAAATTGAAAAATGTACATGATATCATGTAATGAATTGACACTATCATTGTGTAGTATTTCATGTCCAGTCTCAGTGAAACAGACATGCGTGATGAGACATGATACTGATTGATTGTCCTGAATTGAATATTGTATTATGACATGACATGGTTAGGTGAGCTGTATGGCGCGGTCATATTTTGAAGTGGGCACCCCATCATTATTTGTAATCCTAGTGCTGTGTTAAGGGTGGGAGAAAACTAGCATTTGGCAGTTCATGTCTGTGTTTCAGTGAACACACACTTGTGGCTGTCAGCAGTTTACTGTGATTCACATTTCATTTCATATGTTTACAAATTTGCCGCCCTGCTAATGCTATTATTACAGTATTTGACCATATATACTGTATGCAGATGTTTCTGAGAACAAGCATTTGTTGATTGATAAATGGACTTGAGATATAAAATGTCTGTATTCTTCAGTAATGCTTTGCAACATAGTAAAAACTGTAATTTTACCTCATTTACTGTACACCTCAGTCCGCTAAAAGACAGTTGAGAGTAATAGACACGTTGTGTGTTGCCCTTGATTTTTTTTTGTCTGTTTTGCCCTTTTTTTGTATTTGCACCTGTTTTATTATTTGTCAGTAAACTGCTGATTGCTTTAGCTGTTGCTGTTCTCTATTCTGTGCGATACCATGCCTATCAGGAAATAGAATAGAATTACGTGAGGTGTACAAAATAATGTAAAGATAAATATTGACAGCTAGACATGCTATCCTATAGTTGAAGGCCAGTTGTTAAAGAAGTAACAATCATCACATACCACACCCACCTTATGGACATACCGTATTGTACCAGCAAAGTTCAAAAGGTTAAAGTAAAGGTTCATGATCAGAGAAAGACTTAATTAACAGGATAATTGTTAAATATTACAAAGTACAGCCTCAACAGGGACCAGATAATTGAATCTGTACTGAAGGCTGTGGTAAACATATACCTTAATTGATAGGCAGTTATTTTTTATTTTCTGTTATTTCATCCAACCCAACCGTTTTATAGCCTTCTTACCGTCCATTTATGGCACATCTTGCTTATCATGAGCATCATTATTATTGCTAAACACTCAGGCGATGCAATAAGTCATGTGTCAATTAGTCATGAGACTCCAACACCAGTCATGGGATCTCACTGGAGCAATTTCTTTTTCCCATCATTAAAAATTTTCCATTTCCATTCCTAGTCATACTCTGACACCTGTTATCTCCTTAACCAAACCTGTTATTAGACATTATTTTATTAATTAGGCATAAAAAATGTTTTTCAGTTACTTCATTTATTTCAAGGCACATTATCTGATCTTTGTAATTGATCTTTATATAACTTTGCTGTGTAAGAATTTGTCTATTTCGTCAGCAGCAGAATTGCAATATAAATGCTTACATTTATTTAATTTCTATTATATAAGTAATGTTACAAATTAATCGTGTACCTTGCTATTTATTCTAAAGGAAAATAATGTTATTAATGTGACAAACATGGTCCCATGTACTACAGCAAGTGTACAAGACATTTTGTTCACCCCAATCAACAAATGATGGCCTCTCTGAAGCCATTGTATTGAAAAGACGTGTTTTGAGTTTTCCCTATCTGTTCTTTATTTATTTCTTTATTCAATTTAACTCATTTTTACAGACACCATAAAACATTGATAATCATGATTGGTTCTCTACAAAAAGAGCTGTTTTAAAACAATAGAATTGAATCCAGTTTTACAGAGTCAAATGAGCTTGTTTTTGGATATCCACAGATGTTGAAGTGAAATGAGGGAAAGTGCAGCATTGCATTCTGCATCTCGACTTTCTACAAAGAAATGCCATCAGTACATTATTTCTTAATCTTTTGGGTTGGGACTGGTAAGGTTGACTATGCAAAGGCCCTATTTGGCAATGAAAGCTGCATTATGAAAAAAATAAATAACATTCATTTAATATCCTATATTATTCTATGTTACCAGTATTTTAAATAACCTCCTTCATTTATATGCAAAAAATAGGATTTCTTTTTCTTTCATGAAAACTCAGTATTTTATAAACATTGAAAGTAAAGATTCCTGTTAGCATCATGATAATTGTATTCGTTGATGATCAACTCAGTGTCGGAGCCACACCTACACCTCTGAGCCACATTATATAGCAGCATTACAGCTTTAAAAGGCTTGGTGACTCCCTCTTCATCAGATACACTTCAACAAACTCTCTCAACACACTTCCTCTCTCAGTTGTAACCAGCACATGGAAATGGAGGACCAAATGGAAAGCCAGAAGAGAAGAGGAATAAGCAAAGAGGATTTAATATGTAAGATAAACCACATTTCGTTTGTCTGTCTTTGCTTCTGAGCTTTAATGTTACTTCACTGGTTGTGTTAAATATTACTAACACCAGAGTTGGTGTAAGGCTTAGATCAACAAAGGAGTTGTTGACTCTTCCCTGAAACACAAGTTCCATGTTGAATGTTACCATGACATTGTCAGTTATGTGAGCGGGAGTGTATTGTGTATTATGTATTATGTATGATGTATACGTAGGAGCTCACCTGTGCAGGCGGAAAGCAGCCAGAGAGGCTAGGGCAAAGTAGAACTCCATCGTCATAGAAACAGAAATCACATGAGTCATTGAGATAAGAGTCCCGAAAGCATGTGACTCTGCTAAGTGTTTGTGTGTTTCCCTTTATACGTGTGTTGCTCTGTGAAGTCAGGTGAACAAGGAGCTGCCATGTCACACATGTTGTGTTTTGGCTTGGGTGTAAATGGGCCTAATTTGGTTGCTGATAATGGCTCCTTTTCATATCACATCATGTTGAAGCATAATTACAGTACTTTCCAAATCTTTGTTATCACCAACCTGTTGGACAGGATCATGTAACGATAGAAGGCTATGTGTACACATCCTTTACATGCGCACATGTTCACTCAGGTGTTTGTTAGTGATGAGGCACAACTCAACAATCATCACTGGATGCACATGTGAAGATCTGTGTACAGTTCCAATTAGAATTCCTCCATCTAAAGAAACCCACAGGTTTTGGTGCTATTAAAACCTATTTAATTGAAAAGAAATACACATATTTATAATGAAGATTGGTACAGTGTAAACTAGGATTATATTCCAGCAATTCTCATAAACTATTCAACAGTTTTTCCAGTAATTACCATAGATCAAGGGAAGTGAAGTTGCAAGGTTCTCTAATGTGCAACAGTGCTCCATTGCAGTTTATTGCAGTGGTAAAATGTCCTTTAGTTCAAAAACAGGAAACCACATTTTCTGTGGTTTGACCTAGAAAAAGAGAGTAATGTTGCTTATAGCACAACAGGAATTATAACCAAATCAGTACAAAGACCATAGAGTTGAAGCTTTTTGCAAATTAAAATATAATCTGCATATGACAGTGTAATACTGCACGGTGCTGCGGTATAAACCACTGAGTCTAAATGTGCCCTTGATATGTGTGCATACATGCAATTGAAAGCTGTTTTGTCTATAATCACAAGGTAAACACTGTGACCACCAGGAACTCAGTGTGAAATGTAATGACTTTGTCACAAAACATGCACAAATAGAAACGGAACAACAGTCATTTAAGTTGAAAACTATGACACGGTACAACCTTTCCCTCTCTTAATGACTCATGTTATTACCAAAGCAGCACTCCAGAGATAATGTTGCATGGGTAAACATTTAACTATTTGCACTTATAGTGTGAGAGTTTCTCATAGTGTTAACTGTGAGTTTCTCTGTGTGTGAACTGCTAGTATCAGTGTTAATAAATAATGTTCTATTATGATTTCAAGGACAAAATTAATACCATTGTGTGTAGTGTGTTGGCCTTTTTATAGCAGCTAAGGGTTGAAAGAGGGCCCAAAGGAATTTCAAACTGATCCGTGAGCTTCTGGACCGATGTTTGTATTACCCCTCATTATGTCTCAGTGAATCAGATCTTGTTTCTCCTTGCAAACCTGTTCACATCTCTTACTTTGCTATAACAAGGAGGCTTTCCTCTCTATTTCATATTTGTTTAACGGATTTCACAGTGTGCCAAACAGACTCAAACACACACTGTTGTCCCTCTCTCTCTCTAGCTGAACGGACAGGGTCTTTGGGATGCGTTGGTTGGATCCTAGTCATACTCTCTGGCATCTTCACAGCTCTTCTCTTCCCCATCACCGTCTGGTTTTGTCTGAAGGTGAGTGAACTCAAAAAGTTAGCACAGCAGGTTAGAGTCCAGAAACTGCTATTTCCTTTATTTCACATCTGAATGTGAATTGAGCTTCTGCTGCGGTCATCCTGTTGTTATTGCAGATTGTTCAGGAGTATGAGCGCGCAGTTATCTTCAGACTGGGCCGCATTACAGACAGGAAGGCTAAAGGACCAGGTAGAAACACTCCCAATTTCTATCTAACTGTAAAAAGAAAAGAAAATCCTGGATCGGGTATATCATTTGTGGTTTAAGAAAGGCGTAGTTTTAAATCTTTGATGCAATATAGTAATGTAATGTTTTCTTTTTTTGAACTGAAAATTCATGCTTTCTCCTGTTCGTCCATAGGAATTTTCTTTGTTATGCCGTGTACCGATTCCTTTGTGAAAGTGGATCTGCGAACAGTTTCATTTGACATCCCACCGCAAGAGGTAGGGGTGGTCCAAAGAACAACACCAAACTGTCTGAGTGGAAACGATTTTAATTAAAATCTGTGGACACACACACAAACTGCCATGTATTTCTACTCTAGATCCTGACCAAAGACTCAGTTACAGTTTCTGTGGACGGAGTGGTGTACTTCCGGGTCAGTGACCCCATTGCCTCTGTGGCCAACGTGTCTAATGCTGACTTCTCCACCCGTCTGCTGGCTCAAACCACCCTGAGAAATGTCCTGGGGACTAAGAACCTGGCTGAGCTCTTATCTGACCGCGAGGGCATCGCTCACAACATGCAGGTACTGGAAACTATCAGGCGGGCATCTCTGAACCCAGATATCATATCTGTCCTGTTCATAGGTGTTTGATGGTTGCTGAATGGAGGGCGCCACCTCATTTTCAAAAATTGTGAGACATTTGGATGAATCATTTTTCTTTGAATTTGTATTCCTAATGGACAGCTTTATATGTGAATTCCATCTGTGGATGGTATGGAATAAACAATCAATTACAATGTAAGCTACAGGTGTGAGCTCTCCCTCTCCCTGTCTCTTCCAGTCCAACCTGGACGAAGCCACAGACAACTGGGGCATCAAGGTGGAGCGTGTGGAGATTAAAGATGTGAAGCTGCCACATCAGCTGCAGAGAGCTATGGCTGCCGAAGCAGAGGCTACACGAGAGGCCAGAGCCAAGGTCAGGCCATGTAGCATGACACATACAACACATGTATATACTGTGCAGTGTTATACAATAATTAACACACAATGTGCGTTATTGTCAGGTGTATTATTTTAGGCTAATGAATTAAATTGTGTGCCATCCTAATCTCTCTTTCCTAATGTGCGTATAGGTGATTGCAGCAGAGGGTGAGATGAATGCATCTCGTGCCCTGAAGGAGGCGTCCCTCGTGATCGCAGAGTCTCCGTCAGGCCTGCAGCTTCGCTACCTGCAGACTCTTAGCACCATAGCAGCAGAGAAGAACTCCACCATCATTTTCCCCCTGCCCATGGATATCATATCTCACTTCATGAAGAAGTGATACCTCAGTTTGCTCATCCTCTAAAGGTCACTGCTTAATGAAACATGGTATTGGATGGGATCAGGATACATGCCTGTGCCTCCTTGGTAAATAAACTGTCAGGGTGCAAGATAATGCTATTGTTGTATGGTCGCCATTTTTTTCAGACTGATCATGGAAACAGTTAGTCACGCCGTGACCAGGCCAGGCCTGCTAACCAATGGGATTTTGATTTAAGTCATAGTAGTCAGCATGCTATTGGCAACATGTATTATGAAACTACCATGGTATCATATGTTGTTAAAACTATATGATACATAGTGTCTCATTTATAATAGGCTATTATATGATGTAATTTTGACCAGTTACATATTTTGATACTGAAATAAATGTAAAATGTTTAAAACAAACTCTAGTCTTATTCTCAGTCATACAGCTTAGAAAGCTTCTGTTGCATTTACTCTTGAATCCCTCATATGCGATATTAGTTTATGTTTTTGTCACTTCACTAGTTTAGAACGTGTTAGAGACTTTATCTCTTCACCATTGAACACCATTAAAAAACCTTTGCTTCTCCTTTGAAATAAGCAGACTTTGTTACACTTTATAATAACCATCATTAATACATTTTAAATTGGTAATCATTAACAAATACTTAATATACTATACAAAATGTTATAATGTGTGCAACAATAAACCCAATCAAATCAATCACCTGCATCCATTTTCCATTACAATATTTATATGTTCCACATAATATGGACACCACCGGCTGTAGGGGCTTGACAAGTTAAGGACGCTGTAACCTCGGTGCTTTGAAACTTACTGTCTAGTTTGTCCTTTGATGACTGCAGGCCACAGTCGTTTTTCCCCAACATGTACTTCAATGCCATTTGCATTTAAAAAGGGAGGAGTATAACAATGAAAATAAAAGACAAAGAGCCAGTTATGAAAATGAAAGAGAGAGAGAGAGAGAGAGAGAGAAGAAATGTGAACTTACCTCTGCAATGAGCTGAGACAAGTGGCTGTGTTACAGCGATTAGCTGGCCCTCTGTGAGTAACATTAATAATATTAGTAAACATTATTAATCATAATTTCATTGTTTAATATAAGTATTAACTTAAGTGTAATTAACTAACTAAAACCTTTAGTGCGTAACTTTTTGATATTAATAAACGTCCGTTACATCCAAGCCATTGCCAAATGAGTTGCTACAAAGCTAATTAAGACTATCAGCTCCACACAACTCTCTCTGTATTTCTCAGCATGGCTATGCTCAGAAGATTGTGTGGTCCGGTGGGGGGCTTGTATCATGTGGATGCGCGGATCACTTAGAATTCCTCATATGGGAGACAGAAACTATGCACTATAGCTTTAAATCAATTTACCATTTATTAGTGGTGGTTATTATTAGTGTAAGTGTTACTGTAGACTCTGTGGCCAAAAGTACACTAACTTACTTTTCAGTGTACTAAGATATAGATTTTAGAAATAAAAGGTTAGAAAATTAAAGAATTTGTAAAAATAATTTTATGTGTTAGGTGGTCCTAACACCTTAGAGAGTTGTTGCTGGATATGAATGAAAAACGAAAGAAAAACAACAGGATATGACCAGCAAACTCTAAACCTAGTAGTTCTGCCCAAAATACTTTGATGCTTTTGATCCAAACCAATCCTGAGTATTTACAGTATTATGTGTTAACTAGGACAAGCACTTGTATCCAGAATACATATAGCAGGTAAACACAATGGAACTCTTGAATGGACAGCACGACTTATCTATAAATGAAACAAGGACACCACGTGACTTTTCTTGAATATCTTTTAATACTATGTTCTCCCCAAAAAGTACAAATAAAAGCATCAACATATTTTGTATACATTACATGTTGAGCTATCTCATTCCTCGTCCTCTAGGCCTCCTACACTACAGTTACATTTTGACACTCACAAATGCAGAGAGGTAAAAGAAGAGAAAGGGAGAGCGAGAAACAGCAAGGACAGAAAAAACATGCTTCTATTATTTTGTTGGTGCACTAAGACACAACTCATGTCGTAAATGTATTTACATTCAAACGTACAAGCAGTGCCAGAACAAACAAATTCAGAAAACTTTGTCTCTGGACCAAATCCACACAGGGTAATTATACAGCTTACCTCCTCAAATTCAAATTCTACTGCTGAAAGTTGATAAGCCATGGAAACATTTGCTACAACAGCATTTAAACATGAACATGGATGTTTCAATCCCTAATGGATTAGATAAATTACCCATGTTTCTTTTGGGGAGGCTCAACGAAGTGCTACATATGAAATAGCTGCTACATAGTGGTCAGACAAGAGGTCTTATTATATCAAACAAAATCACATGAATAACTTCTATAAAATGCAGTCATTACATCTTTGACATTCAGCGCATAGTGAGACACAAATGTCCACAGGACACATTGAAGGGTCATTACAATACCAGTTCATTGTTTAGAAATCATAGTCCATTCAAAGGTGAAATATTAATTGAAGATGAAATATGTGATTTTACGCTGCCATTTGTAAACAATAGTTTTTGTTGCATCTTTGTAGACTTGTATGTTTTTGCAGCTGAAGTGACCTTTAGGGGGACCCTGAAAAACCATTCAATGACGTAGGTGAACTGCAATCCTACAACATTCGAAAACACAGTGACACTCTGACTGGTATATTCTTACAATTGATGGTTATGCAAAGACATTCTCAAAAACCATCAGTGTAGGTATAAAATCAGTGAGAATTGAGATACATTTCTCAAATTCCTTTGCTGTATTTGACATTCTTTCGTTTAAGAGCATTTAACCCTGTGTGTCATACAAAAAATCTCGAAAATCCATGAAAAGATTTTTTTTTTTTTTACTTTTTCACGGCCATCAAAAGTGCCGTTATATAGAAATTAAAGATCTACTTAAAAGTCTATTACTTTACTGAAAAACTGGCAACCCAGAAATGCCATTCTTCACATGCTGGTAAAAGGTTACATTTACTCAGAAAAGTGACTAACCCTAACACATGCTCCCATTAGCAATGTTGCTGTGACTGCCAACAGCCAACACAGATTTACTCTCATCCCTTCTCACTGGCCTTTTTTATTTACAGCGGCTCATTTACATGTGTAGTCTGAACGGCCTTGTTTGTTCATGTGTGAGTAAATCACTGAGATTACACTGTATTATACTGTAGTTTTCAATGAAAAAGCCAGATGAAAGAATAGGACCCTGAGGGTAAGTTAGTCAGTAGAGTACAGTACAGGAGGCAGCTATGACAAACTGTATGCTATAAAATAATTCTCATTTTTATATACCAAAGGTTGGTTTCTCTATTGTATTTTATATAAGTGGAAAATGATCCTGGGAAATATCTTGGGTGTATAATGATCTGTAGAGAAGCTATACAAAAGAATTTCTAATCTAAATTTAGAAAATAATTCCCTGAATGATATATTCTTGCACACAGAGAATTCAGTGTAGCTCGCAAAAGTTTGAAGGTAATCCTAAGGGATAAAAAGTGTCATTCAGATAAAGAAACAAGAAGCATCAGAAAAAAGGTTATGAAGAGGTTAACACAGATTTAGAAAGGGCGACACTCATCTTTGCAACACAAGTCACAAAGAGGTAAACAGGGGGTTAACCCATTTTGTTTAACCTACATAGCTTATAGTCCCATTATAATATCATAAGACAGTCCCCTGAACACTACCTATGTATGTGTAATGACAGCAAGTCAGTATAGCTCCTTTCTCCTGGGGTACATCACATATTCCACTTGTGTCTTATAGGTGATATTTTCAAAGTTACAAACACCATTCATTTCCTTCACACCTCAAACTTAATAAATAGACAGACCACAGCAATAGTAAGTTTCACATTACGACTGGAAGACTTTCACAGTACATGCTTGCTTAATTAGCAAAATACATGTAACAAATAAATAAGATATAAACATCAGATTTAAAAAAAAAAAAGAAAAAAGAAAAGAAATCCACAACATTTAAAATAGTGATTCCTGTGTTAGGTTTCCCGCCCCCTGTAGCGTTGAGCTCCCTGGTAGCTGTGTGTTTTTGTTGTTGCTGTTGAGCTAAACAGACACAACAGACTGCACGTTCCCGATGAGGTAAATACAAAATGGCAGACATAGTTTTTGCAAGTAGACCTGAGGGATCCCAAAGTGAAAAGTAGCTCGGTGGCGAGATGCTGCAGGAAGACCTGGCAAAAGTTTGAACATTAGGTTGTCTGGATTTTGCAGGTAAAATGGCTGGGGTTCCAGGTAGGGTTGTCCCACACGAGTAAAACTACCATTGTTGAACTAATTAAAAAATGTTAAATACACCTTGAGGAGGCTGAAGAACATGATTCACTTTGATTAAGAAACCAATTCTTTATCCAAAGTCCTTCGTGAAATAAAAGGTTGGTCGTTCTCTGCTGGTGAGACAGCAAGACTGAGTATAAGGCGCTTTGTTGGGGATTTTTTCAGACGAAAAACAAAAACAAACAAAAATTGACAATGAGAAACTAATCCCAATGAGAGAGAGAGAGAGAGAGAGAGAGAGAGAGAGAGAGAGAGAGAGAGAGAGAGATATTATATAGCTTATTTTATCAAAGACAAGAGCGTGTTTTTAACACACCATGGAATTTTGTTCTGTTGGCAAGAGTGTGCTACTTTCCATCTGTACAGTTTCTGTCTGTGCGGGACTCATGACTACCCATGCAGGGAGGCTTCACTACATGTCGACACGATCTGTGTCACTATCATACAGTATGTACAGTCTGCGTTTCAAGACTCATTGGGGACAGAGAACTGAGCCGCAGTCATCTGCATCCATTTTCCATTACAGTATTTATATGTTCCACATAATATGGACACCACCGGCTGTACGGGCTTGACAAGTTAAGGACGCTGTAACCTCGGTGCTTTGAAACTGACTGTCTGCCTAGTTTGTCCTTTGATGACTGCAGGCCACAGTCGTTTTTCCCCAGCTTGTACTTCAATGCCATTTGCATTTAAAAAGGGAGGAGGATAACGATGAAAATGAAAGACAAGGAGCCAGTTATGAAAATTGAAGCGAGAGCGAAATGTGAGCTTATCTTTGCAACGAGCTGAGAGAAGTGGCTGTGTTACAGCGATTAGCTGGCCCTCTGTGAGTGGGCGTGGCCGGGCCAGGTGAGTAATTCAGATTGCTCGCTGCCCTGTGAGTGGGCGTGGCCGGGCCAGGTGAGTAATTCAGATTGCTCGCTGCCCTGTGAGTGGGTGTGGCTGGTCCAGGGGAGAGATTTTGATTGGTGGCGGCTCTGTGGGAGGGGGAGCAGTATTGAGCCTGCTGGGGGCAGCCGTGGCAGTGGGTTGGAGAGTCGCACCCTGCAACAGGTGAGGAGGAGAAGAATGGGGATGAGGGGACAGGAGAGGTGGAGAAGGAGCGGTGCAGCGGGGAGGAGGCAGGGGACATGAGGGGGCTGGTCTGGAGACGCCACAGAAGCTCCTCGTTGTTCCGACTCAGCCGCTTCTTCTCACAGCTTTCCTTCTCAACCGAATCATGGAGGTTGGCGTTCTCCTCAGACAGTTGCCTGCACGTAAAAAAAACAAAAAAAACAGCACAAAAGGAAGAAAGTGAAGTCAAGTGAAGAAAACAGCATCAATGATTATGACTGAGTGTGTCTTACCTAGACAGGACTAGGTTATTTTCAATACGGGCCATCAGATCTTCATTCTGCTGCTGCAGAACCTGGACCTTCTCCTCAAGGAACACGTTCTTTTGGGCCTGCTCAAAAGTAAAATACAACCACAGTGTAATCTTAATGCACCAGACACGTTTGTGCATGTGTGTGTTTGTTGAGATAGGTTATTTGAGCCTACCACTTTCTCCAGATCGGAGATCTTCTTCTCTTGTTGGTGTATCTGCTGGTTCTTCATTTCCACAACCTCCTTCAAGCTCTTCAGATCTTGCTCAATGTGCTGGTATGGAGCCAAAGCATCCTACAGACACGTGCGCAAACGAAAAAAAAGACAACAAGAACAAGGAAAGATAAGAGTGTGATTGATGGGGGTTGGAAGGATTTTTTAAGATTTGTTTATTTTGATTAGGACAATGCACATTGATCAACATTTCTGTAAATGTGCCAGTGCTACCCAGTCGGCTAATTTTCAACTGTAGTCCTAGTTACCTAGCGCGCATGTCTTTATGGTGGGAGGAAACCAGAGCACCCGGAGGAAACCCATGCAAACACGGGGAGAACATGCAAACGCCACACAGAAAGGCCTGGAACGACCTGGACCTTCTTGCTGTGAGGAAGAAGTGCTAACCACAGAGCCACAGTTCTGCCCTTATAGCAGTGTCTGTGTATTTTCTTATAGAATAGGAGAACTCACGACTATCTGTTCATCTGTACTCCTCCTTAAAGCCTCCTCAAAACGTTTGGCTTTGTTCTTCAGACTCTGGTTTTGAATTGTGAGGGTATCCACTTGATCCTAAAACACCATCACACACACACACACACACACACACACACACACACACACACACACACACATATTAATGACTGATCAGATTTCATGTGAAAGATCACTTCAAAGCGAACATAATCATTTTGACACATCTCCCATTGTGCCTTTCTTTCTTTCACCTGTTCCTGATACATCGCCTCAGTACATATCAGTGCGCATCAACCAAACAATAAAAAAGTATAATTTTTATGGCAACGTACCTGTAGAGAAAGCCGGAGTTTCTCAAAATCCTCCTCGAGAAGCATCTTCTGTTGCTCATGAGCTTTTCTCAAGTCTACACACAAATTCAGAAGCACAATAGAAAAAAAAGAGAGTTGATGTTGTTTCTAGCAGTGCTGGTGTCATATTTATTTTTTATTTTTAAAAGCGGTCTAAAATCACACCTCTCATGGTACGGGCGTGCTCCTCATGCAGTGTTGCCATGGTGATGTTATGCATGTCTCTGAGCTCCTGAATGGCTGCCTCATGGTTGACTGTCATCTCCTCCATCTAACACACACACACACACACACACACACACACACACACACACACACACACACTAATCAGATTATCATGATTTCATGTGAAAGATCACTTCAAAGCAAATATAATTTTGACACATCTCCCATGATGCCTTTCTTTCTTTCACCTGTTCCTGATGCTGAGTCCTCAGCTCCTCCATCTCTGACCGATGCTCCTCCTTCAGGTGTTCCGCCTCTGCTGAGTGACACTTTCTGAGCCCCTCCTCCACAGCAGCCAGCTCCGCCTCCTGCTGCAGCTGCAGCTCCTGCAGCTCTCGCTCAAACGCCACCTCCAGTGCTGTCTTCTCCCGATGGAGTCTCTCCCATCGCGCTGAGTTGGATGCTGTGTATGAAACAGAGTGTATCTTGTGATGTTATCTTATGACAGAGTGCAGAATAATAAAGCTTTACTTTATATTCATGACTATATACAAACTGGGGTCAGGGTTAATTCACTTATATTTTAGCTAAATAAGTCAATATGTAATTAATTTTATGTTTTTTATTATAATTTATATAATCTTTCAAACTCTCAGAACAAATGACTTGTTCAAATCACTAATGAGCCGTAGGTAACTGTGATTTTCCTACAATAGTCCCTTTCCGACAGGAGGGATTTTTGCAGTTCCTAGAACATTACGTTCCTAGAACCCTTTTTTCTCGTGTTCAGGCTGGACCAATTTGGGGATTATTAAGTTCCTCTGACCGCAGTTCCTGTAACTCTTTCAGCTCCTACTTCAGGGCAGGGTTTTTCCCTTTTCCCTTTTCTGCATCTTTTAAATATTGTATTAACGTCACTGTTTAGCATTCCTTCTACTTTTGTAAACAGGTCTTTTACAAAAATTAAAAATATTTAATAGAAAAGTGGGTTACTACAGTTATTTGTACATGCAGACATAAAGGTAGGCCTACGTGCTTGATTCCTGTAAAAAGAGCAGCAGTAGGTTAAATGGCTGTGGTATCATAACAAAATATTGTGGTGGTTAGACGGCTGTGTTAACAAAAAGTCTTTTGTGTTCATACAGCCATCTAATCACACCTGTTGACATTCTTGTGAATTTTTTGCGTTATCATCTCAAAAGGTCTACACTGGCATTCAGACAACTTTGTCTGAACTCCCTTACCCCTCCTACCAGTTCCTATGGCCACTTGGCCAGTGCGAATGCAAATGGCAATAGGGGGAGAGGGAGAGTAGTTAGTAGAACTGTTTAGAAGTGGACTTTTCCTATAACTAAGTTCCTGTAACTACTTGGTCAGAAAGAGGCTATAAGTCATTAGTAATGACTAGTATCTGAAAAAGTCCCACCTGATTTGATTGATAAGGTGTTTCATTTGTTTGGTTCTCACTCACCCATTTCCTCTCTGATCTGTTGCATTTCCAAAGACAATTTCCTTTGATTTTCTTCTGTAGTTTTATTCTGAAAATTGGAGGGAAAAAACTGTTTGACAAAGTGCAGGTTCCAAGTACCATAAGTACCTACAATTAATTCTGGATTATGGATGCTAACAGTGAAACAGCTAGTTAACATAACTGCTGTATAATTTAACAAGACTACGACCCTACAGCCATGCTAGCAGGTCTGTGAGATTTAAACTTTTGGACAGTGGTGCTTTGAGCTAAACATGAACATCAGCATGCTAACATGCTCACAATGACAACAATGCTAACATGTTGATGTTTAGAAAATCATGTAAATGTTGACCATGTTCATCAGTTTGGAGTGATAGCATGCTAATATGCTAACATGTGCTAATTAACACAAAGGTAAAGCTGAGGCTGATGGGAATGTAACGTAGTATTTGTTCAGTTTATTGGTCATAAACCAACATAGAACTGTTGGACAAGCTTTTAGAGCCATGTGCTAGCATGGTTAAAAACAGACCATAGAAACATGCCAACTTTTTTATAAACCTCAATGCATAATGCATGGTTCTACTCCACTGCAAGCAAAGCATGGACGAGTTTGTGAAAGGACTGCCAGGATAACGTAAAGCAGACAATGAAGCTACACCAAACATCACAACTACCAAAACAAAGACAAGAAATACTCTCTCGCTCTCGCTGCTTCACAGAGAAACAGCTGATCTCGATTCAGCTGTTAGTTGTCCACAGCTATACAGTAGCTGCTGTGTCTGACTAATGCCAGCAGAGGGAGCTCAAACATACTCAAATAGATCTGCACTTAAACCTTTCCTGTCTTATACAGTATGTGCATTGTGGGCTTTGTGATTGCAGCACCCAGACAGTGACCATAAAGAAATCAGACAGTCCCTCGACAGTCTGGCAGCAGTATTACAGCTATCGCACCTCCGAGGCTAAATCATTCCATCAGACACAGAGAGCTGGATGACACCAGATCAGTGACATACTGAACTCGGGAGGACCCTACCTACAGTCACAATCACTCTTGCTCATCGTGCTGCTCGTGGACCATGCTGTGAATCTCAACTCTGGATGTGAAATACTATGTGTTCATGTTTGTGTGAGCATGTGTTTTCTACAATCCAGGCTCTGAGTAAATGGAAAGGTTGAATCATTGTTGTCTATTTACATAGGATCATTGATTTACCCAGTAGTAAGTTAACCCTCGTATTATGTTAAGGGTCAATTTGACCCATTTGCGTTTTTGTGTTGACCAAAATACTGGTTAACCTATATTTTTCTTCATGAAATTGTATGACATTTCCTCATTTAGGGTCATGAACTTGTTCATAAAATCTGGACACACTGATGTGTAGTGGAATGTCTGTTCAGAGTTTGTATACAAAGATGATGTTGCGGGTCATTTTGACCCAGAGACTTTCAACACCCATTTAGGTGTGTGTGTGTGTGTGTGTGTGTGTGTGTGTGCGTGCGATGCTATTGACAATCCGGATTGTGAATTTTCCTATGATGAAGAGGATTCAGGGGACCAGTCTGGTGTAGTATACATTAGCTGAAAACAATGGGCAGCAATCATCCTCAACATGGACAGCTAAAGATGCTAACATAAAATGGTCAACATCACCACACTGACGCCAAGGCAGACTGTCATCAAGATGACTCCAAGCCCCACAAGATTTTCTGCCACACTAGTTGATGATATTCAATCACCATTTCATCTCTTCATATCCCAACCAATAGATAGGATCATAGTGGACATGACCAACTTGCAGGGGAGGTGTGTATTTCAAAAGAAATGGAAGCCACTGGATCAGATTGACTTGCATGCATACATTGAAATCCTAGTCCTGCTGCGTCCGCAGCATCCACCCATGCTCTGCAGTGCCATGTTACATCCCGCAACACCCTGCTGTGATGTTCATACGCACAGAGTAGTCGGGATCCGGTATTGGAGACTGCACTACTCAGTACGACACGATGTGCCCTGCTATGACATGAACTTCCATGACTACCTCGAGGTCACTGTTCCATTATCTCTAATGTGACTATTATTTGCCACTGTTCATCACACCCCCAACCGGCCCCGTCAGACACCGCCTACCAAGAGTCTGGGTCTGCCGAAGTTTCTTCCTAAAAGGGAGTTTTTCCTCGCCACTGTCGCAACAGCCACTGATAATGCTTGCTCTTGGGGGAATTACTGTAATTGTTTGGGTTTTGGAATTTATAGAGTGTGGTCTAGACCTACTCTATCTGTAAAGTGTCTCGAGATAACTCTTTTTCTGATTTGATACTATAAATAAAATAAAATTGAATAGTATTAGCTAGAGTGTACAAGTCAAAGGGAGAAGCAATTGTCAGTCTGTGGAATGATGAGAGTGGAAGGCCAATATTTCTAGCAACAATGTCTTTGGAGTCAATTCATACGAAAGCATTGGGTGTTGCGCAACACCAGAGCTGGTCGAGTGAAAGAGACAAACTAGCTGAGATCAGAGATGTATGGGATGAATGGGTCAAAATTGTACCTGTCTTGTACAATCCTGGTCCCCATGTCACTGTAGATGAACACCTTGTTCCATTCAGGGGGCGCTGTCCCTTCTGACAGTACATGCCCAACAAGCCTGCCAAGTATGGCATCAAAATATGGGCATCCTAGAATGCCAAATCTAGCTACTATGCATGGAATATGTAAGTGTATACCGGAAAGATTTTCACTAAATAATTGGTAAAAACAGTTTTGGGGGAAAAAATGTTTGTGATGAGGAAAAAAAGTTTGTTTTGAGTGTATTTACACTGTACGGGTCATTTTGACCCGTAACATCATCAATGTCATTTTTTTTCAACATAATACAAGGGTTAAGAAATCAGAGGTTTGATTGAGGGGGAAATAGACATAATTATAATGATTTGTACTGTCCACAAAGGAGAAGGCTATTTTGCCATTTTAGGCCTTGTCAATATTTAATTAAATGAAACCTATGTACAAAATAACACTACAATTCTATATGGGCAGGTTCCCTAGTACAGGATAGCCTTAATATGGCGAAAGACAATATTCATGTTATTGAGTGTAGTGTATTATTCAAGCTGGCTACCTTGAGGCAGTAATGCTGAGTGGTGATAATAAAGGCTTCCAGACCCAAGGAAGTCTTCCTCAGTTCTTCTTTAAGAGCTCCCAACTGCCTCTCCTGCTGCTCACAGCGTCCCTGCAGCCTCTGAACCTAAGTGGCGAAGAATAACATTATATACAATAGTGCAAACACCAAGTGGCGCTGCAGTTTCTCAGCAACTCACCTCTTCTCTTTGTTCTTCTTTTTCTTTTTCCTCTGCTTGCCTTTCTCTCTCTTTCTGTTGAGCCTCCTCTTTCTCCCTCTGCAGGCTCTCCTGCTGTTCCTGCTGCAGCCTCAGGGGGGCCACGCGGCGAGGGGACCCCGGGGGAAATGACCCTCGCACTGCTGTTGCAGGCCGCTGCCCACACTGGACTGTAGGGAGAGAACAAAACAAATAATTAATCATTTAATCAAGTTAGAAAATGCATTTTTCACCTGGAAAAAACACTGTAAATACATATAATACAGATATTTAAATGATACATATAGCATATGATATATCCCGCTTGTCAGTAATTAGTCATGTACCAATTCTTAAATTTAACTAGGACACACATATCTATAGTAATGTAATAGATGAGTATTCAATCAGAGGAGATTTGACCTGGCCTATTGCTAATGACTGTGCTCACATGATAAATGATAGCAAGTTAATTGAATCTTTCCTACAGAGGAATCCTTTGGGGTTATTCCCTGTCTGGTGTTCTTCATGATGGACCATCTAATCTCATGATCAATGTGATCATTATCAAGAAATGATTGAGCAGCAGCATGCAATAATGTATGGAAATGTGTTACTGAATACTTGAGTATATGAGTGTATCATGTGTATTGTGTGAAAACATTTGGCACATGAAGTAAAGGCCATTAATGATGGAGCTAATGTAAAGGCCAGTCAAACACAAACATGTGAAAGCCATTTTCACTTGGAGGGGGCACAGGCATTAACATACAGGCGGGCCGATTAACCTCTGTGTGAGTCACCTTGTCATGTAGTGTGAGCACATTTAGCCTGTGGAGATACGCACAGCTTTACCCGGATGGACAGAATTCTTTTAAAATGTACCGTCTGTACACGCTCACACAGACTCACAGACAAGCCTGCGTGTGTAAGTGTCTACACACGCACACACAGACACACACACACACACACACACACACACACACACACACAAACACACACACACACAATAACAAAATCTCTGCAGCTCCACATCACCTGCCTAAACCATGTCATTTAGGCCTACTGAAGCATGTGTGTCTCCATGACAACGTGAGGCTGGGCTTGGGGTGCAGGGTCCCAGGTAATGAGTGAAAGATTGGTTAGAAGGAGGTGGGGGGAGGAAATGAGGGGAGTGCTATGGGCCACGGGTAAACGAGAGAAGAGAGTGGAGAGACAAATAATTCAGTAAGAAGGGGGGAAGGTACCTGAAGGTATGGTATGATTGAAATGGTGATAGACGTTTAAGGCCAATTTAGCTTAAGGTATAAATCAAGTGTGCAAGTAAAACCTCAAATAGGGGAATTTCTCTTTGAAAAATGTAAGAAATAAACATTAAAAGGTAAAAAAAAGATTTATTTCCATGGAATCTAATAATCAAGGCTTTGCTTCTAAAAATGAAACGAAACTTCAAATATCAGCAAGTGTTGCAATATTACATCTTCATCTGTGTCTTTGCCTTGAAGGCACATTAGGATTCCCCATCTTTGAAAAAGACTAGAAGTCTTGTGAAAATGATGTCTCCCTCTTTTGCAGGCAGGCACGCACGCACACACACACACACACACACACACACACACGCACGCACGCACACATACACACACACACACACACCTGTAGGGTCTACCTGCAAGGTAAGGGAGAGCTGAGTGAATACTAAATGAGTTTATGTGATTGAGTGTGAAGTCAGCATGCAGATGATAGCAGAGGGGTTGATGGAAGAGGATTAGTGATGCAAGAAACAATGAGAAAAGGTGACGGCAGACCTTGTGCTTGTGGGGTGCAGAGACTAGTGTGTGTGTGTGTGTGTGTTCCTGCCAGGATGTGGTTAAAGCGTAATTCATGAGGTACATTTGATTTCCATTTCTGGTACACTCTCCAAAGCAGTAAACAACAGGCAAGCTACAATGCTGAAAATCAGAGAGAAAGAAAATGTTTTTATTTTGCGACTGAGTGGGAGGAGACAAGGTCAGGCACAAGATGCAGCAAAGAGAAAGGTGAACAGTAACAGCAGCCCTTTGGTGAAGTGAGCTAAGAGAGAAGTGTAGCCTGAGGAGATGTGTGTCAACTCTGAAAGGAAAGATGGGGAGGCCCTCTGCAATTCTGTAAAAAAAATATTTTACCACCGCAGAGCCAAGACGAAGAAAGGTACAGACTGCATGGATCAAATCATAATATTCGAAAAGGATGCAAGCTGCTGCTTCTGAGTGTGGGTGGATGAAGAAGAGGTTAACATGTATGGACAATTTTTGGAAAGGTTTGGGAAGGTAGACAATTACAGTAGGTGGGCTTGAAGAGGAAAATTAGAAGCCACAGTTTATGTATGTGCATGTATGTTATGTATTTTGTTGACGATACTGTACATACATGCATACACAGATGATGTGTTTTGATTATGAGGGAAAAGACTCACCCGGGGACTGAGGTTTGGGAGGAACCACCGCCAGCCTCTTTGGGGACGAAGGGAGAGAACGAGTGACCTCTGAACTCCGCTGAAACTCCTTCCTGCCAACTGTCAATCAACAAGGATCATTGGGAATTACTTTAGTCAGAAAAGCACACAATGACATTTAGATAATAGATTATGAAGTAAATGCAGCAGTAAAAAAAAGCTACCTGCTATTTATATAACATTATGTCAATCAAACGTCCTCCTATATACAGACACAAGCACCAAACCAACCATCCTTTGAAGCAGACTCCTCACTCTCTTTTCCCTTTCTTTGCTGATGTTTCCCCTTTCCTAACTTTTTTCAATCTTTCTGTTACCCTCCTGCTTTCATCTCCAGCTATCTCCCCCCCTGCTGTGTTGTATAACTATGTCCCAAAGGACTCTGGGTCAAAGAGAAGCAAAGCATACTGGGGGAGATGTGCCCATCATCTCCTTGCTCGCTGCGACATTACACTTTGCAGCCAAGGCAATCAAGAACTCTGTGTCGCAGAGTAGGTGAGGTGTGTGGGAGTAGAGAACGTAGCTGGATTTGAAACAATAAATGTAAGATTCCTTACCCAAGAGAAAAAATGTTGGAGAAAAAAAACAGATGATAGTGAAGAAGAAAGGTTTCAGGAGGTTAGCAAGGAATCTGTTGTGAAGCAGAGAGGAGAAATGGAGAGAGGCCTTGAAAAGAAACTAATTAGACCTGTAATGGGAGAGAAGCCTCTGATCCTGAACAAATCCCCCAAATAACCCTGGAGAGATACTTCAGGCCTGCAGAGACAGTGTGTGTGTGTGTGTGTGTGTGTGTGTGTGTGTGTGTGTGTGTGTGTGTGTGTGTGTGTGTGTGTGTGTGTGTGTGTGTGTGTGTTTTTGCGTGTTCATATTGCATATGTTGGTGTGGTCATGCAAATGTTGCTCTCAGAGTGACTCATTACTGCCAAGCGAACCCCCCCCCCCCCACACACACACACACACACAAAGCATACTGCTGCAGCAAGACTGTGTTCAACTTGTACTTGAAGTTGGAATGTAAAGTCTACTTTAAACAAACACTTTCCCAAATACTTTTAGCTTAGCTGAAAACAAAGACTGGAAAGAGGGGTGAACATACTGTATAAAGTAAAAAAATTAATTATCATGCCTAGATAGCAACTCACAAATGATCTTGTTCACAGTCATTGGGTAGTAGAAAACTGGGGATAAACAATATGTTGACATGTGCATAGGCCTGGGCGATGTGGAGAAAATCAAATATCACAATATTTTTGACCAAATACCTCAATATCGATACCGCAACGATATTGTAGTGTTGATATTGTAGTGCTTTCACAAAATATTTACATAATGAGATTTTTGATAAATAATCATCAGTAATGTGGACATAATGTCTAAGTGGGGAAAAGGAAAATAATAGAACAGCTAGAACATTCTGGTAAGTTCAGAAAAGTGAATCACTTTACTGTAATGCAGCCTTTAAAACCAGGAAAAGACACCACTTATGCCATATTACGATATTACGATATACAAAATCTAAGACGATATCTAGTCTGATATCACGATATCGATATAATATCGATACATTGCCCAGCTCTACATGTGCATTCCATTTGCTAATTATACAATTTATTCTGCAGTATTGATTTACAGTAAACAGAGAAACATCTAGTTGGTTTAGTGCTGGATATGTAACAAGACTAGTCTACAGGCATGGTAGTGTCTCTGTGAGGCTGTATAGCCACAGCAGTGCTTAGAGCTAAATGCTATGTCAGCATGCTAACATGCTCACAATGCAGGTATGAAAGTTTAAATGTTTACCATGTTAGGATAGCCTGTTAGCATGCTATCATTTGCTAATTAGTACTAAACGAAGTACAGCTAAGGCTGATGGGAATTTTAAACTGAATGTGTGTGTGTGTGTGTGTGTGTGTGTGTGTGTGTGTGTGTGTTTGTGTGTGAGATAGAGCCTCAGGTGAAAGCTTATTGTGGGCTCTGTGCAAAGTATTTTTGTCTGAAGCCTTCAAGGGCTCAGCAGGTCCGAGATGTCTGTTGACTGATAAAACGTGTGTGCACATGTCTGAAAAATGTGAGTCTGCACTGTATTGAAATAGACAGAGAATAATTCAACATATAGTAAAAAGTAGGCTAGTGTCTGTGTATGGTTGACAGAGACTCCTCAGGTTTCACAAGGTTAGAGAAGTTTTTTTTACAGCCATTACAAGGGCTGGTTATTGTTCAAACAAATTTCAATCACTAGCATTATTAGATCTTGGTAGACACATGCTGCATGCTTATTGGCTTACTGACAATGATGAAATGTACTCCTTAGGTATTGAAATTTGGTATTGAATGACGAGGCATTTTTCGATACTCAATACTATAAAGTGCCTAAAAAGTATTGAAGTCGGTACCCAGCCCTAGGCACTACTCTGTCTGCATACCTAGCACACAGACTGGCTGGGAAAAAACAACACAAGAATGATCTCTACAATTTATTTGCTGTCTAAAATGCATTTTTTCCTGGTGAGTTGTGGTCATTTTTAGATATTCTGCTCACACTACAGCAAAGATAAGAATTCTGTGTCTTTCATTCAATCAGTCAATGCAAAAGTGTAAAGACATGAGATAAATGTGAGTGAGAAAAGTGTGATACTACAGGGCCTCTGGTGTTAATTTCCATGTGTGAAAAATACAACTCTATGTGAAAAGCATCACTACCTGTGCGCCTGAACTAGAGCTGGGTGATATGGATATTTCAGCATTCAAGTTTTCAAGTGTATTTCATATCTTGTATGTAGGGTACTACACAAGGTTAGTCTGGATATGCGAACGGAAATCAATTCATTACTTCGTCACTGTCTGGTATTTCAACATCAAGTGCAAGTCGATTAAAAGATGTGCATGAGAAATTCAATGTAACTGAACTCATTGTACTCAGCATTTGTTAAAGTCTTCATCTCATTTCCAGATATTTCCCCATATCAACGATATTGTTGACCAAATACCTCGATATCAATATTGCGACGATATTGTAGGGTTGACAATTGGTGCTTACAAAAAAATTTACTCAATGAGATTTTTGATAAATAATCATCATTAATGTGTATATAATAACTAACTGGGTTAAGGCAAATAATAGAAAAGCTAGAACAGTCTGGTAAATTCAAACAATTACATCACTTTACTGTAATTCAGACATTAAAACCAGGAGAAGACAACACTTATGTCATATCACGATATTACGATATACAAAATCTAAGACTATAGCCAGTCTCATATAACGATATCGATATAATATTGATATATTGCCCAGCTCTAGCCTGAACAGACCATATTGGCACCGTCAGATGACAAGGTCATCAACACTTATTAGCCTTAGACCATGTCAAATCTGTGGTGTTTCTGTTTCATTATACTTCACCATAGCTTTAAAAGATGTGTATTTTAAGCTTTGAAAACATGAGAAAATGCTGTCATGAACAGGAGTACACTGGAGTAAATGGCCTAAAGAACACTTGAAATGCAATTCCACTCTTGATATCGCTAACGTAGTTCGACACATTCTGTGATTTGATCTTGTAAGTGAGGTGAAGTGTTGAAGTGTGAAGTAAATGGCTTCCAGCATTTCCCAAAATTACTTTCAACAGCCCCTGAAAGCAGAAGCTTGTGATTAGTTAGGTGCTATCTGGAGGCAGAGGAAAGTTGAAAAATAAAAGTTGTGTAGATTATGCACTGAGAACACAGTATTTCTCTGCTACCATGGATTTCTTATGTAAATATTTGTGCAAAGTGCTTATATCTAGAACATACACACTTTCTCTTTGATTCCCAAGTACTGACTATTAAATCTGTTGTTTGCTATTGCCTTTTTAGAAAGCGGAATGTTCCTCTGCTTCTGAACACCAGTACATACATAATACATCATGTATGGTTAGCTGGTTATTAAATAGTTTACCGCATATGTGACAGCAGCATGTGACAATAGGACACAATCTGTTGCTGGTAAAAATTGCTTCTCTCTCTCTCTCTCTCTCTCTCTCTCTCTCTCTCAAATGCATGAAGCTCAGACTGTATTTGCACATGGATTCCCTGCTTGTTCCCTTTCTGACCACGTTTCAATATTCCTGCACAATACTGAAATACACACTTTGACTGTCCATGTAGAAATTGTGCAGAGCCAAATTACAAAAAAATTCAATCAAAATCCAACAAGAATCATGCTCTGTTCTACCATAAAGTCTTTGACTGACCTCCAGGGGAGCTTCGTGGCTGGGCAGGCAGGTAGCGCCGAGGCAGGGCTGGGGTAGAGGGCGGCTGGAGGCTGTTGCTGCGACATGGTGCCCCTCTCTGGTGATCTGTCGACGGAGGGCCAGTGATCACTCTGTGAAGAGGAGGTTCCTCGCTTACACTCAGACCTGGAATACACACAATTATAAATATGTTATGTGTTATATGTTAATTTATAGTATGTATATATACAAATAAATATATATATATATATATATATCTTCAGAGTTCCCTCTTTTGCTATATCTCACTTGCTGTCTCTTCCTTCATTTCATAATCACATATTGGTTTCTTCTATAGCCTGATGGGGCTGTGTTATGTCTGAATTTAGGTTCACTGGACTGAGAAATGGTTTTTAACCTCTGGGTCTCGCTGCTGCTCTCAATCTTCCTTTTGGTTAACCTTGAGCTCTGCACTTATCCCACACACACACACACACACACACACACACACACACACACACACACACACAGTTTGGA
This sequence comes from Perca fluviatilis, assembly GCF_010015445.1. Classification (NCBI taxonomy): domain Eukaryota; kingdom Metazoa; phylum Chordata; class Actinopteri; order Perciformes; family Percidae; genus Perca; species Perca fluviatilis. The sequence continues at coordinate 20,155,864 of NC_053127.1, forward strand.
ACACATGTTTACATAGGGACACTTTAACGCTTCCCACTGAGCACATAGATACACAGAAAAATGCAATGCACACTCACACATAAGCGCACTGTTCATAGCTCATCCTGGCCTATATTGCAGCTATAATCCATTAAATGACTAGCAGATAGTTTACACACTTGCAAGCACACACTCTCACGCACTGTCTATATCCTGCTCATCTCCCCGATCAATAATGACAAAACAGATTGCCTGCACTTGTCCACCTTGTTCATGTGACAAGCGGGGATGATCAGTTTAATGTAAAGCTGCTTGTAAGAAGACATGAGATTGGTGATTACATAAACCATGTAGCACAATCTCTCCACATCCACAAAGATTAGTACAACAGAGTGTAAACCCAGATTTAGTTGTAATGAAACTTATTATTGGTCACTACTTATTCTTTCATGTTTTGTTACGGTTAAAGCCATATTCTTTACTAAATCACATTAGTTGTTTGTAATAATCAGCTTAAGTATGCAGTACACAGATCATATTAAGCAGAGATATCTAAGGATCTTAAGTATGTATGGGAGGGTCGGGGTCATTCGAACTGTTCTGCGATTGAAGCGATGCAAAGGCTCATGGTAAAAAATTATATGTTCTGAACAGTTTCTGTCCTAGTTAAAGTGTGTTTTAATAATGTTTTGGGTGTGCATTTATGTTATCTGGGTTTTAGTTTTATATGGTCGATTTAGTGTTCATGTTTATCTACATTAGGGGGTCTCGGTCATATTGCACCATGACCGAGACCCGGGTGGAGACTTATGGCCTCTGGGCAGTGAGCTGTAGTTCAGAGGCATACAAACTGAAAATAAGTAACTGTGTCTCCTGAGTCAAATTGTCAACACACACAGACACACGGTACATTACATTTGAAGATTACGTATGATATATCATATGTATGATGTCAATGGTATTCCATACTGTTTTAATGGAACAAATGTATTAAATGCATTGTTCTTACAGTTTTTTTCGATTGCTAAACAACAGTGGGCACAACTGGAGTCACATGTGCAAAACTCAAGCCACAGTCTGCATTACCAACAGTCACCTGAGCTAAACAGTTCACCTGCAAAACTCATTCAAAGCAACACAACTCTTAACACACGTCTCGAAACAGACTCAGTGCAGCCAAACACTATGCACAATCCTCACTGATATAACACACACTGTCACTCAGAACACACTGAGAGTAAAAACACTAGCGTCAAACACCAATACAGAAATTACAAACTTTTTCATCTTTACAGTTTGAACAATTTGAGTGACTTGACACTACTCAACAGTTTAATTTAAGGAAAAATATATAGATTGTATAGCATACCAATTTTTACATAAGGTAAACAAGAAGGAATGAAAATCAGCAGTTTTCTTCAATAAAGTATTTTGTCTCTAGTAATTTATGGAATTACTGGGGGAAAAAAACTAAAGGTACATACGTAACAGTACCAAAGAATAGTGTGACTAATTATGCCTCTCTCCAGCATCATGTGGCAAGTTTTCTCCATCACATTTGATATCTGCATCATCTCTAAATACAAATGAATGTGGTGTTTCTATTGCTTTCACCTCCATTACTTTCTGAAAAACAGTATGAATGCAGTTTTACTATTGTAAAGATAGAGGGCCCTATTTTAGTAAGTATGAAACGCCAAACACAAGTAGCTTTGTGGGCGGATCTCGGCCGCTGTTGCTATTATACCGGCGGGATAAATGAGTCTTGCGCCCGACGCAAATCTAAAATGGATTGGTCTGAAGTAGCTAGTTGTGGTTTGGGCGTAACGTGAAAATAACCAATCAGAGCGTCATCTCACATTCCCTTTAAGAGCAGGCGTGCTTGTTCCATGGCGGATTGCTATTATGACGGCGGATTTGCCTGGCGCACGCCAGCGGAGCTGTCCGGGATGCAGCAAAGTAATAAATGCCCGTCTTGGCCGGGTGGCGATGTTGCTGCGGCCTCTCGGGCGCATCTCCTCAAGTCTGGAGAGGATTGCTGCAGCCATGGAGCGGGGCCTCCAAACGCACCACCTGCTCCTGTTGTGCCTCCTTCCCCCCCCCCCCTCCATCTCCGTCCACCCGCTCCCACCAGGAGCGCATCGCGCATTACTCCCGGACCAGATTCCGCCGGAGTGTCCAATCCCGCCGTAGTTCAACATCACGTCTCCTTAAGTCCTCTAATATTTCCTCATTTATGTCATCAACATATCCATGATTCATGGAAATGTTGTGTAAAACACAACAAGCCACAAAGAATGCTGCGACTTTTTGAGGACTGTACTGTAAAATGCCTCCTGATCTATCCAAACACATGAAGCGCATTTTCAGTAATATTTGTCTTTGTAATTATGTATGGTTTTCAAAAATGGGAACTGCTGTAGATGAGAGAAGTGTATGCGCGTTGTGCACACACTACATTATGGCCAAGCATTCGTCCCTAAAATAGCATTTAAATAACGCGCCACTGACTTTAGACCAGGTTTTTCCTGGTCAGTGGCGGAATTGTTTTCTGAAACTGCAAAATAGGACCACGTAACGTTTGCGCCGGAACACGCCTCCTCTTTTCGCTGAACCGCCCCCAGGAGCGCAAACACATTCCCTAATTTACCGACGTGCGTCTGTGGAGGGAGAAGTCCGCTGTGCGTCGGGTGCAAAATAGGAATGATACATGCGTCGGTGTACAAAGGCAATTGCGCTGAGTGCAAGATAGGGCCCAGAGTGTTTTTCACTTTTTTTGTATAGCTGTGTACATAACCTCAGACATCTTACCTGGACATATTGGTATCTTTGCTCTTTTACTTGTTTCTCTCAAACAGTACAGTGTATAATTGTTTCATTCTTATTTGGTGTTTGTATTACAAAAAAGTCTTTCTGAGCTTTCTCTGTTTAAATACCATATATGTTCAGTAACTAGTCTAAAAGAAGACACCTGCTTAGGCTTTCAGCTAAAATTCCAATCAGCAGTGTTTGATGGGCACCAGACTGAAATCTATTCTGTTTAGAATGTGTGGTTAACAGTTTTGACAGCAGTGTGTTGGCATTTGAACAAAGTGCTGTAAATCTACAGTGTTGTGCACGTTGTGGTTAAAGTCGTGGGATAAGTGTGTAGAGTTTTGAAAACTGTGTTCAAGCAATGAAAAACGAACTAGAGTTTGGTCCACATGAACTGCTGCTGTGCAGACTGTGGTTAGGGTTTTGCACATGTGACTCCAGTTGTGCCCACTTTCGTTCAGCAATCGAAAAAAACTGTAACTGTCATAAAGGAAAGTAAACAATATTAATATGAACAAATTATTTCTTTAGTAGTGATAGTAGTTGTATGGAGCTGATAGTCTTAATTAGCTTTGTATCAACTCATTTGGAAATAGCTTGAATGTAACGGATGTTCATTAATATAAAAAAGTTACGCACTAAAGCTAATGCTTATTTTAGGCAACATGACTCCAGAAAAAATTGCTAATGATTTTTAATAATGACTACTACTGTAATGTAAACTGGATTTGTCTACTGCATCAACTTCCCGCTCTCTGTGTTAATATAGTCTATATCCACCATGTTCCACTTCCGGGATTGCTGCGTTGCCATCAGAAATTCCGCCTGATTTCACTCTTTTCAGCCAGATATCAATTATCTTCCGTTTTGTTTGTTTTGGAATTTTAAACTCTGGTGGATTTATGAAGACTATGGTTAACTGCTCCTCAGATCTCTGCAGGGTAAATCCAGACAGCTAGCTAGAGATCTGTCCAATCTGAGTTTTCTGTTGAACGACTAAAACAACGTTTGAACATACACATGTTCCACCAAAACAAGTTCCTTCCCGAGGTTATTTTGCAGAGGCACCGTGGCTTTTCCCGCTACTTAGCGCTGCCCATGACGATAGTGATTGGTTTAAAGAAATGCCAATAAACCAGAGCATGTTTTTCTCCAACCAGGATGGATGGATGTCATGCCAAACATCTGGCCTATCCCGCATGTGATTACAAGACACAGTTATTTTACAAAATACACATCTAATGGTAGTATAAATACAAAGAAAACAACCCAAAAGAACAAAAACACTAAAAAACATTACCACAGATTGTTGTTATTGTCAATACTATGTTGCACAAGCAATGTTATTTTAATCTGTAACTTCAACTGAGTTAAATGACGTGTCTCCCATGGATTAAAAGGAAACACAAGCAGTGGTTGCTTTACATATTTCCTTTACATAATAAATTGAAATTGACTGGTAAAAATGAAAAAAATTCACTAAAGATAAAATTGCTTACATAGTACATATGAGAATTCCTTTATCTATGATTTCTCACTGCTGTGCTGTTTACATGCTATCTCACCCTATACTAGTGATGCCTGTTATATTCCCGAAAGCTTCGTTAGTCAACCCAGAGCTCCTCCAGGAGTTGATTAGTGAGGCCGTTTACAGTATTTCCGCCTCATGAACCAGTCAAGGGCATGGGCAGTGTGTCCAAGTCAGATCTTGGACAGAACACTGCACTGCTGTTACTGAGCTCTGCAATTACTGCTGTCAACATCCTCTACCTGAAGACTTCCTTTGGTTAAAATCTAAATAACAACAACAAATCTTCTGCATTGACCTCCAATGCTTTCACTGGTGTTTTTTTGAGTTGACACAGATGGATTGGCTGGTTGATATGAACTGAGATGCGCTTATTAATCGTAGGTCAAGTATGTACGAAACAAATTTCCAGAGCACAGAGCACAGAGCGGAGAGAGGAAGAGTAAATGATGCATTAGGGTAGTCAGAGTGACAAAATTGAGGAATGCTGTGAATGATAAAAAGGAGAGTGCAATTCAGGGGCTTAGAGAAAGAGAGAAAAGGGATGTATTTCATTAACGGTAAAAGCAAGCTGATATGCATCACTGATTGGCAAACTGCCCGACAAGAATGGAATAGAAAAAGGGAAGGTAGAGAATGGCTGCATGGGATCAGGATGAAGCAAACAAAAGAATATAAAAAAGAGCAACAAAGAGGAACCAGTGGCAAGCTTAGCATATAAAGGTGGATGAAAAATACCAAAGATATTAAAAAGGGACCATGAGCAAGTATACAGCTGAGGACAAAGACATCAGATTTTTCCAGCTCAGTGGGAGGCCATTTTATTAAAGCAGCTTGCACCACAGCAAAACTAATGTCAGTAGAATAATGCTGACTCCTATAATACCTCAGTGCTATATAGCGACTGAAGAGGGAACAGATAGGTCAGAGATTTCCATGTGCATCCTCAGAGTTTTGGTGTTACACACCCTTGGCTTGGTGTATATGGAAAATGAACCAAGCTGCACGTCACCTGCATGAATATCCTACCAGTTTTAATTTGATTGTAAAATAGCCAAATTAAGACCTCGGAGGTGTTTCATTTCACTGTACCGTGCATAAACCGTCCTGTCAGCTAAATCAGCATGTTCACATTTTGCAAAAGAAGCTAGTCAGTCCAGGTTGCTTACAACACAGATGGCACACACCCAGGTGAACACCAGCATACACAACACTGTCAGCTGCAGCCACTGCACAGCTTGCAGAGCTGACATGCCAAAGAAATAGCTCTTATTCTTCAAAAACATATAGCCCCTGGGGAATATGTGAACACTTTAAATTACTGTATGCTTAAAGAAAACAGCAGCATCTGGTATGAATGGACTCATAGGCATATTTAGCGGATAGCTGATAAGCTGGTGGAGGGTTTGACAACTAGAAATGGAAATCATGGGTAAACAAATGAAATAATCTAATCCCACACAGAGAAATCTTTAGCTGTTTAAAGAAATATATAGTCTCACACACTGATCTTATAGTTAATTTGAAGTCTAACTTTAAGTGTGCCTGTTTAATAAGACTACATGTTCTCACAGACAGATGTCCGCTTGATTTAGTGCTGCTCTATATAGGAGACATTGTGTGTAATTAAGCTTGAAGTTTCTCTTCATCAGAGCCTGCAATTTGTCCTGCTTAATAATCGTTGCTTCCTGTCATTCGCTTGAAGCTGCTTTTAACTGTCTAGCTGTTACTCTTCATCCATCAATCATAAAGCGTGGGACACTTTACTACCTATTAATCCTGTGATCTTTTATGTTTTTGCTATGCAAACATAATATATGCACACATCTGCAAAAACCTTCATGCTGTCACAAGAGAAATATGGAAATCGGTCTAAACAACTGTATCACAAAGCAGATCAGTGTCAGTCAGTGTAATTATTTTGTGCCAGGACATTTGCCAAAATGCATAATACACTTGTGTTTTGCAAAAAAATATAATATACTGTATATTGTACTTGATTGTGAAATAAGCTTTAATAACATGCAAATTAGTGTCAGTTTGAGGGTAACAAGATGTGTCTAGTGTATTAGATTCATGGATTTGGAGCTAAAAGAATAACAAAAAAAATGTAATAACAGCTGTCAAAATGTGCATAACTTGTTCTTTGACTGATTAACTCCCCCTGTTAACAATAAGATCTGCAAATGCAAAGTACAAAACTGTGCATCTGCAGCGATGTGTGTGAAAGTCAAGGTTAAAGTTGCATACATAAAGCACAAAGTAATGGCCATGCTGGGACCTGGGCTGCAGACTGCGATATTAGATAACAATGGAGCTGACAGCAGCATCCACAGGCCTCCTGTCTTCTGCCAGGACCCAGATGTCAGGAGATTAAAGGTTCTGTCCATCCAGCCTAGGGTTGTGCACAATAGTAAAGTATCCTTAACAAGGACAGGTTTAGAACAAGAACAAAAGTTATGAAGGTCTTTCCTCGAAACGTAATTGAGAATGCAGTTTCGCTGCATGGGAACGTACATTTTTAGGTGACAGGGTTACCACAGGATGAAAACATTTACTTGCATGTCGGTAGGGAAAACACCAGATTGACAGTGGTCAGTAGATGCTAGGGAACATAAAGTAATTTATTGGCAATGTAAATAGAAAAGAGGGTTGTCAGTAGGAGAGAGGATGAGAAACAGGAATGCTGTCGTAAAAATGATTTGATGAAAATGAGAAGACCAAGGCTCTGTTTTTAGCACAGTGCAGAATCAGTATCTTTTACATGGTTAATTAATTTTGATGGTCCGGTTTTTACATTCCTAATGTTGTTGTCAGTGTGGACCATCAGCTAAGCTCATAAACAGTGATTTACATGGAGCTGGATAAAATACTAGGAGTTTATCAGTTAATGAACAGGCCCATTGAGCCCATCCTCACTGTCACAGCTCTGCTTCTTCAATAAGCCTCTGCCATGTTAGTTTTCCTCTCCTCAGTTGCAGAATGGCAGCCATATCTAATTGGCCCATCTAATTTGCTGCTCTACTAATGTGTGTGTGTGTGTGTGTGTGTACACACTGCATATGCATACACGTTTGTGCATATCTGTGTGCGTGCATGCACCATAGAAACCATCTGTTCACAGTGAGCTAGCATGATTCACAGACCAGATCTGAGCCATGGCATCTGGGGTATGGCATCCACTCTCCTCCCTGTGCCAATCCCTCCATGCATGCCTCTTTCCGCTCTTTTTTTTATACCACATTCTCCCTTCCTCTCATTGAATTTGCTTTTATCACCACATCTCCCTTCATCTGCCTGCTCAGTTTTCCCTTCCGTTCATTTGATTTTCACCGAAAGAGAAGACGGATAGAAGTGATAATGCTCTAATAATACAAAGTTTGTTTTGGCGATTGAGTTTTCCATCATGAAGTCAGTGTGGCTCAGAGGCAAAGGCTTCCTCCTGCTGGATTCTCCGCTCAGCTGTGTAATGGAGTCTGTCAATCACAGTGGAATTAACAACCTATCCCCATAGGCTTCTTACAAGCGTGGATGCTCTCTTTCTAATGCACATGCAAATACACACATCCCTGAAACACCAGAGGGGATGTCAGCGACTGGGCAATTGGTTTAATGGCTAATCAATGTCATATAGAGTAACCTATAGCCCCCACACACACACACACACACACACACATGCTAGACAAACACGTTTTGCATGCATGCTATTATGCAAACAGGCGATACGAATCAATTAAGGCCATACCAGCTAGCTCAATGCCACATTGGTAAACTGAATGTGAGGATGTGTAAGTCATTTCCAGTTTAGTGTCCTTTGATTTGTTTCACTACAAATAATGTGTATCTTGAAGGTTATAGTTTTTACTTAACAATAAAATACTCCAACAATATTAAAGGGTTGGTACACCCAAAATAGTATATTCTAACATACCTCAAGTGGTAGCCATGCAGATAGTTTTGGTTTTATTTCACCAGTTTCCTTTAGATAAAAGTGCATCTCAACACAGGGTGTTTGAATGGAATTTTGTTTGTGATGTTTACAGCATTGGCAATCAATAGAACAAACTGTCAAAGCTTTTTATTGGAACTACTTTCTACCAGAGAAATAGTCCCTATGAAAACTATTATCTGTGTTCAGTGGATTGTTATGATTAACCATAATATGATTATGACTTTTTTTTTTCAAGGCTGTGAGCACCACAAACAAAACCATTCCATTTAACACTGTGTTATTGGGGTGGAGTAATTTGGGTGACCCATTCCTTTAACATTGTTATTCTAAACTAATGCTTGTGCAAAATATAGCACATTCTCCCAATCAAAGTAGTTTTCCTCTGCATCTCCACTCTCTTCTCCACAGACACACAATTGCACATGCACACATATACACACATCCGCATGTTACCCATGTTACCCATTGATCAGAGCAGGTTGACGAGCTACGGCAGTGGGGGGGTTGAAACTCCAGGGATCCTTCCTCTAACCCACTTTACTGGAGCCTAGCAATCCTTTCCTTAATGATTTCTCCTATCACACAGAGCCCTAATGGAGTCTGTTTTGCTTGCTGATCAATGTGGAAAACGAGCAACTGAGACTGGTCTTTTTTCTCACTGTTACAAAAGGAGGTACTGGGTTGCTGCAGCTCCCCCAACATCCTTGATGGAAGCATGTATGAGAATTCATCTGTAAATCTGTCTGTTCTTTGATCTGAGTTAGAGCACGGTGAGAAGGGGAAAAGATTCCCAAGTGGTAGAAGAAAATCATGGTGTCGCAAACAATCTCCACATGCACACTCCATGTACTGATAAACACTCGCCTGCATGCACAAATAAATGCAGATTAAACAGAAACTTAGAAATTTGAAATTGAAGATTGTTTACTAATCTCACTTAACTTTTCTGTCACCATCTTGCTGCCAATCACAACATTGGTGAATGAATGGGTTTGTGTGCAGTGACTCAGAAACATGCCCCAATATTTAAAACAGGGCCTCTGGCTACATAAGGATTTCAAAATGCAATTAATTTTGGATAAAATTCACAATATCTAAAATTCAAATCATGGAATAGCTTAACTTTGAACGAAATGTCACCCCTATTTTTTCAGCTTTTCTAAATTGTCCCGAGGAGAAAGAAAAAAACAAACCCTCAGCATTTTATCATCATGCAGTACCCAAACTTTGCAGTTAACGCTCTGGGTAATTTTTTATTTTTTCTATATCTGGCCCATTTCATAAGGGTTTAGCATGGAATAAATGTAGGTGGGTCAAATGTATGACAACTAAATCCAGGTCCAGAAAAAACAAGACACAACAACAAGACAGAATTTTTGAAATTGTTCAAGCTTTTAAAAAAAAAATGTAAAAGTGTTCCCCAATTTCCCAAAAAGACATCAGACAATCCCCTGGTTAAAGCTCAACAAGCACTCTCACACTGGGAGAGACAGAGCTGGATCTACAGTCAAGCCCAGTTTAGAAGGTTCAAATAGAGAGAGTTCAAATGCCTCACAGCTAAAGGTCACAAGCAGCTCACACAAACTGAGTAAATGTTCCTGCTCTCCCCTCCTGCCTGTCTCACTGTCTATCTCTCTCTCACACACACACACACACACACAAATGAACATCAAAGGCCCTTAATCTTTTGCCTCTCATGTCTATCATCCTTCATTCTGGTCTCACCATGCTCCGAGCAGCAGCAGTTCAACAGCAGGAAGTGGAACACTGTGCTGCAGGCACTGCTTTTAAAACTTCTAGTCTTTTGTGTTCTGCTGGCAGGTGTTCCTGTGCTTTTTGGTTTTTTTACATCAACTTTTTATTGTTTTTATATATTTCAACATACAGTACAGACAAATACAATTGAACAAGAACAAAAACCCTCTCCCACCCCTCACCCTCTGCGGTCTCGAGGAAACCAAAACAAACAAATAAACAAACAAAACAATCATCAAAAATCACACCTTGCTTAGTCACTCTCCTCTAATTCTTGTGATGCTGAGGTCATTAGGACTGATACTTATGCTGCTGCATTTTTCCATAGGTCTATACTGTCCTACAAAGGCAAAAGACCTTTACTCGCTAGAGTGTGAAACTACTTGCTATAATGAAGAAATGTTTGTATGCAAAAATATTGAGCTCAAAATTGACCTTTGACCCTTGTTTGGCTGTTACTGTTCTCTGCCTTTGTATCATGTGCCAAAAACAAGGAGTCATGCAAAGGCAAAAGGCAGTAACTGACATATATTTGCTTGCTGTTCACCATACTTACATCCATTATAAGAACACCTAACCAAGGTCTAGTCATCATGGTATTGGTTTTAAATTAAATAAAAGACCTTTGGTTGTTCCTATTTAGTGCTATAATGATCAGGATAGTGTGGCAACACTAACACAGTTGAACAATAAATATATTATGTTTAACACTTTTGCAAGGCACTGTATCCGTGTAATATTCTCATTAGGGGCTAAGCCCCCCTAAAGGTCTGATCCTAGAATCGCCCCTGGTTAAGGGTTAATGGCCACCAAACTGCTCAAGATGCACAGTCAACGGACTTGACTTGGATTACTACTTTTTAATTGTGAGATGATGTTTTCGCTTTGTTAATCCTTGCTGTAGAGAGCTCAAGCTTAACTATGTCTAGAAAATACGCCAACCACTGTTTTATACAAAGCGAGTGGGGGGAGCCAGCATTGAGCTATTATTTTCTTGGTTGCGGTTGAGCCGGCTAGCCAAACTTTCTCTCCCAAGCAGGTGTAATTTAGAATCGTCATTAAGTAACAAAACAATCGGGTCAGTAGGAATTCGACATCCTATCACATCAGATATTATTGATGTTGTTTTATTCCAAAACTCATGCACCTGTTCACACTCCCAGACCATGTGTAGGAAAGTTCCAGTTTGCTCAGGTTGACAGAATGTGCAATAGGGAGATTTGGGTTCTTGGAACAATGGAAAATGTTGTCCCAAACTGTCTCCCAATTAATTGCGTTCCACTCAGGGCTCATCTCTCGCTCCAATTTCCTTGCTATTGGGAGTTCTCTTATGGATATTTGCATCAGTTTATCATAGATCTTGGACGCTAATCTTCTCACAGGAAAATCAACAAACCTGGGTGACTGTTTCCCCATGGCACTCCATAACATATATATATTTTTTGGGGGGCTTTTCCCTTTATTATGTAGTGACAGTGGATAGACATGAAAGGGGGAGAAAGATGGGGGATGACACGCAGCAAAGGGCAGCAGGTCGGATTTGAATCTGCACCGCTGCAGGACTCTGGGGCGAACGCTTTTACTGGGTGAGCTAGAGGCCGCCCCACTCCATAACATTTTAGGGCTGATCTTAAGCGCAGATACAAGAAGAAGGATGTCCTGGGGACCTCAAAACTAGCTCTTCGGTCTTCAAAACTCAACATACCTTTCTCATTGAATAGCTAGTTTACAGTATAAATGCCTCTGTCACTCCACTGCTACAAGCTAAGGGTTTGTTACTAGACATTAAGGGCCCTATCTTGCACTCAGCGCAATTGCCTTTGTACACCGACGCATGTATCATTCCTATTTTGCACCCGACGCACAGCGGACTTTTCCCTCCACAGATGCACGTCGGTAAATTAGGGAATGTATTAAAGCATACACTTTGCTTCACTCATCTACGCAGATGCAGCAGTTCCAATTTTTGCAAACCATACATAATTACAAAGAAAAATATTACTGAAAATGCGCTTCAGGTGTTTGGATAGGCCAGGAGGCACTTTACAGTACAGTCCTCAAAAAGTCGCAGCATTCTTTGTGGCTTGTTCTGTTTTACACAACATTTCCATGAATCATGGATGTGTTGATGACATAAATGAGGAAATATTAGAGGATTTAAGGAGACGTGATGTTGAACTATGGCGGGATTGGACACTCCGGCGGAATCTGGTCCGGGAGTAATGCGCGATGCGCTCCTGGTGGAGTGGGTGGACGGAGATGGAGTGGGGGGAGGAGGAAGGGGCACAACAGGTGCAGGTGGTGCGTTTGGAGGCCCACGCTCCATGGCTGCAGCAATCCTCTCCAGACTTGAGGAGATGCGCCCGAGAGGAGCAGCAACATCGCCACCCAGCCAAGACGGGCATTTATTACTTTGCCGCATCCCGGACAGCTCCCACTGGCGTGCGCCAGGCAAATCCGCCGTCATGTAATCAGCAATCCGCCATGGAACAAGCGCGCCTGCTTTTAAAGGGAATGTGAGATGACACTCTGATTGGTTTATTGCACGATACGCCCAAACCACACCTAGCTACTTCAGACCAATCCATTTCAGATTTGCATCGAGCGCAAGACTCATTTATCCCGCCAGTATAATAGCAACAGTGGCCGAGATCCGCCCACAAAGCTACTTGCGTTTCACGTTTGATACTTGCGTTTCAGATCGTTAAAATAAGGCCCTAAGTGTGTATTGTGCCAAATTGGGGTGTTCAAATGCCACTTGTTGGTGTAGCATAGTTGCTCCTCCACCTGTTTAAAGTTGGTCAATGTGTTGGTGATAATAGGGCCATAGGCTAACATACACTTTTTTGGACACACACCTGCAAAGACTTAGACTTAGACTTCCAGTAAGGTTTAGCTCTATTTCTCTCCATCGGACTGTGGATGAGGGGTCCATCCACACTCTGAGGGCCCGTAGCTGAAAGGCTCTGTGATACACTTTAAGGTTGGGGAGGGCCAAGCCTCCCGTGTTTGAGGTACGTTGGAGGGTAGAGTATTTTAGCCTAGGTTGTTTATTATTCCAAATATATTGCCGAATTAAGGAATCAAGTTTCTTCCAGAAATGTATCGGTGGGGTTAAGGGGATCATTGTACTTAAGAAATTCACATGAGGAACTATGCTCATTTTAACAACAGCAATCCTGGAGCATAGTGATGCCGGCAGTGCAGATCAATTGGCTAGGTCCCTTTGAACACTACTTAATATAGTTTCATAGTTGTCCTGGACAACTCGCTGTAGGGATACGTGTATGGTGATGCCCAAATATGTAATTTTGCTTTGGGTTGGTATTTTATCACTAATGGCTGATGCCACATGCCTGTTGTTCAATAAAAGTTTTATTCCAGTTCATTTTATAGCCGGGGATGGAGCAAAATTCGTTGAAGATCTTAAGAATTTTTGGAATAGAGTCCTCGAGATCAGCAATGTACAACAAAATATCGTCTGCAAATAATGATATTGTGCTGCTACTGGATTTAATCTGGACATTACAGATTTTATTCTGCCTTATGGCTTGGGCTAACGGTTCAAGAAAGATTGCAAATAGCATGGAGGAGAGCGGACATCCCTTTCGCAAGCCCTGCTTAATGGGAAATGGCTGAGAGTGCAATCCATTGAGACTATGGCCGTGGGATTCACAATATAAAGTACACACCATGTCAATGAATTTGGCCCCCAAACGAAGACTCTCAATTACTTGCCACAAGTAGTTCCACTCTAGGCAGTCAAAAGCCTTTTCCGCGTCCACTGATAAAACTGCTGCTGTTGTTGGAAGGTTTTTGGCTTCTTCTATTACATGATATATGTATATGGGTATAAAACCTGATTGGTCGGGGTGGACTAGCTTCTCGATAAAGCGCACTAAGTGGAGAGCCAGGACAATCCGTAGGATCTTTGCCCTTCTTTGGCATAACGGAAATCAGCGCAGTGTTGGTTTGTTGGTGGAAAGTACCCTTCTCTATGGCTAAAGTTAAAGCTTGTAAAATGGTAGGTCCTAATATGTCAAAATACTGTAGAAGTTCTGATGGAATTCCATCCAACCCTGGCGATTTCCCCTTTTTAATTGTTTTTAATGATGATTTAAGTTCCCCCAACGTTATAGGTTGACCAGTTCTTCTGCCTCCTCTGGGTCAAGAAGAGGCAGGTTTAGTTCTTTTAGGAGCTTCTGGCACTGTGTCGGATCTGGGTTGCAGGACTCATACAACTTTGAGTAGAAGGATTGAAAAGTGGCGCTGATATCCTTAGAATTCGTTGAGATATCTCGGTCTGTGCAGATGCTGTTGATAGTAGCTCTGGATTCGCTTTGTTTTAATTTCAGAGCAAGCAATTTATAAAAAATAAATAAATAGTAACTCACTTTGTGCATTATGAACTCAGCTCTCCTTCTTAGCAGATCACTCAGCTCTGTTCGACTTGTGACTAGAAGAGTATGTGTAGATTTAGAAAAACAAGTCTTAAGAGGTTTCTCTAATGATTTACAGCGTTCTTCCAACTCCGCTATCCTTGCCTCTCTTTTCCTCTTCAAATTGACGCGAAGGAGGATGTAAAATCTCTAATAAATCCTTTAGTTGCCTGCGTTTGATGTGGTCACGCATCTTACAGATAGGGGAGGGGGTCTGTGGTCTCAGAGGGTTAAGTTCTGAAATAGGCTATGTGAAAAACAATTTCTGGAATAAGCTATGTGAAAAACACACCAATCTAGTTGGAGCAACAAGCAGACTATAAGCTGAACAGACTATATCCCTCATGTTCTTTCAGTCTAGCTAAATGTTAACAAACATAGACTGTAAACTGACCAGCCAGTATTTATCATATTTCAGTCTGGTTAAGTTTCCCATCAAAGCTTGCCCCCAAAACTTACATACTGTGTCCTCAGGATTTATCATGTTCTTTTCAGCCCAGTTAAATGTCCACAAAACATAGACTGTAGACTGAGTAGCAAGCATTCATAATTTCTTACAGTCTGGTTAAATGTTCCTTCAAAGGCTGGTTCCAAAACCTACACACAGCATCCTACAGTCAATCTCGGTTCAATAGCCCAGATACCGTTAGTCCATAGGTGCTAAGTCCTCCAGTCTCGGCCCCAGCACCAAACACGAAGTCCCACCGCCGCCCTCCGGTTCCTCTGTCGGAAACAGTCCGCGGCACGGGGCAACCTGTGCGTGCATTGCACCGCCCTCCACCTCCAACTCCAGCCAGAAAATGCCTGGCTCTGTGGCTGCAGCGAAGTCAAACTCTCTCCTTCCGCCCTGGATTGCTCCCAGGGCGGCCCGGGGGACAAACAAGTCTGAGTTGCATTCAGTGTGTAGCTTGTGTTGTGTCCCTTCAAGCACCCGAAGCCACTGGATCGTGAATGTGACGCAGTCAGATTGCTGCGGCTCACTTACCATAATTTCCTGCCTCTCAGGTTCTGCCCTGAATTAATTAATTTCCGCTAACACTCCCTTCACTGCGTTGTAGATCACTGATTCAAGCATACTTAGTTGCTTTTCCAAGACCTGAGCGATTAAGTCCTCCATGTTAGGGATCACGTTAACATCAGTTGCTATGTTAGCTACCGCTCCATTAGTCGCTGCCATGCTAGCAGATTTCTCTGAACGAGTAGATAGTTTAGGCGACAACGAGACCTGCTTTTTCGTGCTTGCAGGCATTTCACTGAGTCACCGTGCAAACAGACCAAACGTGTTGGCGTCGAAGAAAAAGGAATAGACCTGGTTATTTAATGAAATGCGGAGATGAGTGCAGGAGCTCTAGTCTCTTGCAACCATAGCGGGTGCTGTTCACGTCACGTGATCCCTCCTGTTCCTGTGAGTTTGTGTGTGTGTCTGTGTTTACAGATTTAATATTTATAGAGTGGTCAAAATGCATATAGAGGTTTGGACTGCAGGTGATACAATACTGGAGTAAATCTGCACATTACAGTAATATTGGCAGATGCTTACAATAAATAGACACTATGCTAACAAGCAAGAGCAATGCTATATGTTGTACATTTATATTTAGGGTTTAGTTGATGCACTTGTCACAGTAATATAACGAGTCACATTAAGTCTGCTGTACGTTGCTGAGAATTCATTTGTGATCTTTGGCCAGAATGCTACAGCAGAATCTAATTTCATTGATATCGATATGTGCAAGTACTGTACAACTGAAGCTATTATCTGGAGTAAAGGGAAGGGTAAATTCAATACTGTTGATTAAGTTGCATTTGTGTCTGGCATTAAGCCAAAACAGAAAAATGAAAATCCAAAATCCAGCTGCAACCAACGATCATTTTCTTAATCAATTGATTACACTACCCAAAGCTCCAGATGACGTCTTAACATGGCTTGTATATTCATATTTCAGAGGGAACTGGTAAATGTGAAGAATTACTTCAAACAATAATATTTTATCAAAATAGTTGCCGATTAACGTAATCGATTAATCATTTCAGCCCTATTGCAAACACACACACATGCCAACACACTTGGTCAATACTCACAATGCAATTAGAGCACTATTCACTGATTCATCCTTTCTTCTATACTGGCTTTATTCAAACATAAAAAGCCATTGATGAAAAAACATTATAAAATGAATGTCTATGCCTGTGTAAAAAAGATGTGACAAGTTTTTTTTAATGAAAATCTCCACATTTCTGCCACTGTTTTTTTTAAATAAACACATTCTGCTGAGGAAACCCTAGGGAGTCCTCTTTTCTCTGTTTCTCAGGAGCTGAAAAGCTGCCTCCACAACATTACCGCACTGTTTGTAACAATGTCCAACCAATATGAGAGAGAAAAAAGTACTAAAGATGGAACGAAAGAAAGAACGAAAGAAGTGATGACATAACAGGGGGGCCTGACGTGCGTAAGAATGGAGGTGCATACGTCAGCTGTAACTGGGAGAGGAAGAGCAAGCATTCCCTATGTAGGTCACACTAAAAAAAACATGCAGCTATCACAAACTCAGCCAACTAACCAACCAGCTTTCCAAGCATAATTGAAAACACAACTGTAAGTACTCCATGACTGGGAAAATCCAGTTCTCCATGACTGGGAAAATTAAAAGTATTCATACTATACTGTTATTTCTGCGAGAGATGGAGACTCGAGTCTGAGACTCAGACTTGAGTCGCACTTAAGTTGCACAAACAGCTGACTTCAGACTTGACTTGCGACTCGAACCAAAAGACTTCAGACTTGACTTGGACTCGAGCTTCGAGACACGTCAACAACCTGTTTTCATGCAATTATTGCTTTATAAATGTAAATTCATTCATGTATTTCTATTTTCTTTTATTGGCGCATATAATTTGGGGAAACGTATGACGAGCTGCATGTCCCCTGCCCTTTGCCATAATGTGCAACGTAAGGCATGCGCTGTGCCTATGTGTGCACACTCACATAAATGCATTGCCGGAGCTGTGCCTTTTGTCATTAGTTTTGCTTTAAATAACTTTGTGAACAGTGGCAGTAAGCGAACAGCTACATGCAAGGTGTGTGGCACCAAGATAAATGATGCCGGATCAACAACGTCAAACAACATCAGGCATCTCAAAACGCACCCAAATAGGTCAGTCACTTGCTAATGTGAAAGAGACGTTACATTTAGCATATATCGTCACAGGTAACAAGCTAACCATTGCAAAGTGTTGTGCTAATTCTGGGAACAGGCAAATTGTATCTTTAGAGTTGTATCCATATGATGTGACAGACTTAATATTTCACCAGGTTAAATAGCAATACGGAAAGTATCAGTTCTCACATGTTTGCACCATTCAATACAGATGTTTCCCTCAAACTTTGAAGCACTGAAAAATGTAATGCATGATGAGGTTGGGCTTTACAGCCAGTTAGTAACACAGACAAACATGTATTCTTTGATGCAGATAGCAAAATGTTATGTATGTATGTTATGAAATTGAAACTCTTTATTTGTGTTTCTTCAGATTGCATTGCAGTAGACCCCATAAAGTTATCCTACAACTGATTTTGATACTGTACTGTATGGATGGTAGCTACAGGACATGCTTTGAATTCAAAAGATTTAACAATACAGTGTTAGGGACAGATCAGATGGCCAGAGACTTGAGACTTGACTTGGACTCATGGCAAAAGACTTAAGGCTTGACTTGAACTTGCCCCTCAAAGACTTGAGACTTGACTTGGACTCGAGCTTAAAGACTTGCGACTCGACTTGGACTTCCAAAAAATTACTTGTGAACATCTTTGCTTTCTACTACTGCTGACTGACTCTGCAGCACAGACCTAGTTAACAGCCTGCTAAATTACTGATGAGTCCAGGGAATGACATCATGTGCTCTGTTATTTTGTACACACGTTGACTGTAAGAAAAAAAGGTGGCTACAAGCTGAGCTTTCAAATGGGGGAATTTTCAAGCCTTGTTCAGTATATGAACTAATGAATTATCACTGTTGTGGTAAATTGTGAAAATTCATATTATATTTTCTACTTTTATAATGTACCAACTAACAGCCAGCCTGCCTTCTTGTCTGTAATATCACACCAATGTCACACCATATCATCACCTTTTACTCACGAATCCTAAGAATCATCCTGGAGCGTGTTCTACACCTCTAGTCTAAATGATAATGACTTTAATTAACTAATAGTATTGCCCCTATTTGGGTCAATCATATATGAAACATTCACAAACAAATTAATGATTGTAAAGTAATGATGTAATGATGATTAACACCCAGTAACTGGCAATGTGTATTGCCAGGAACATCCTTGATATTGTGTAGTACTGTGCTTTGCAAAACTGCAGCTCTACAGTTGTTATTGACCTGGAGCTTGAGTATAAAAATACAAAGTGAAGAATAACGGGGTGGAGCACAGGAAGAGAAAGCAAACTGTAACATAATGAATGTGGGTGGGGGCTGTTTATGCAATCTGTATTCATGAGGAGAATACATAAAAGGAAGGCAATAAAGAAGAAGAAAAAAGCCCAATCAATGATAACAGTGTACTCATGAAATCGCATTCTCACAAATGGTAGCAGTGGTGTCAACAGATTTGAGTGGACTCACGGTGAGCTGTCCTGCAGGGGTCACTCTGTGTGCTTTCGGCGGAGTTGGCCGAAGAGACGGAAGACACGCTGGAGCTCCTGACGAAGCCGAAGGCTGCCAGGCGGCCTGCGGGGAGACGGCTGGAGCTGAAGCCTGGGGGGCGCAGGCCTGACTGGCTTGCTTTGGGAAGCAGAGACCTGGAGGCCATCGCCTGGGGCTGGGTTGCTGCTGTCGCTGGAGCAGGAGGACCATTATGGGTGAAAACTTGGTCATCTGTTAGAAAAGCACAATGAAGAATTATGTTCAATTTTTATTTTTTTTTTTGTTATCCATTATTCAACAACATTTTGAAAACAGAAAGTTGTTTAGGAGGTAGCATCAATATTGTCATATGGGGTGTCCTTAAACTGAACTGATATTACAGCAGCAGCCAGACAGTATGCAGACAATGATTAACAAAGCAACTCATCATTCCCTGCATTTCAGCTCATCTGGCAATTAATTGCATTCATGCTTAGTTTGTTTGAGCTGCAGCATGTGGTGCTGAACAGACAGCGCCATAAGAAAAAGAAGTAAAATTGTGTGCGTGCGTGCGTGAGTGTGTGTGTTTGAGTAACTACTGTAAACTCATTAACCACCACTCACATCCCAACCAAAATGCAGGACATTCAGCATGGCTGCAATGTTTATTTCCCCTGTGAATCATTCATCATTCGCGGTGACTAAGCTCTCACTGGGCGCCAGGAAGTTTTCTGTGTTATGACTCTGACTGCTACAGCAAGCAAATATAATAACAATATACACAACAAGCTGCTAACAGCTGCCTTTGGATCTGGCCGTGCTGGCAGACTAGGTTGGCGGCCAGCAATTTCTCTAATGCCAACACTGTAATGACGTTCGATATGACACCCACTATTTAGGACACAGAAGATACATCTTTCCAATACATAAATTTGAGTTTAGAGTTCACATGATCAGTAGTTTCTCATTCTTATAGGTAATACAGTGCTCTAACTGTTACCCAAAAGCGGTCTATCATTAAGACTTCTGGACTTTAAACCAGAAAATAAAATAAAAGGTGGATAAAAAGAGAGGAAAATGAAGAAGAGAGATAACACATTTACAATGGAAGATAAAGAAAATGCAGGGAATCAAAGAGAGAAAGGGAGGATAAAAAAGTAACCATAGCCCCATAGTGGCAGCTATTGTCAGTGAGCAATGGGGAGAAATCCTCTTTCTCAGTAATCTATGGCTTCCAACAGCAAGACAGATGAAATGTGCAGGCATGAACAACCAAGGCTGCACACATTTACACACAGTGGGCAGTGGGCAAATCCTTGGATAGAAGCCCCATCTGGGCTACCCAAGCCTGGGGTACAATGTTTAGATCCTGAGCAGAAGAGGAGCATTATACCCTGCTGGCTGCAAAGATAAGGTAGGCAGGCCTTCTTTCCTCAACTATTTGGCACAGCTGTGTGCTCCAGTACATGCTAGAGGGTAACCACCGCATCAATAAAAGAAAGAAAGAACTGAGAGGGGGAATACAAGCTCTGTTGGTAGAGAAAGACAAAATGGGACAGTAAGAGGAAGAACAGTTTCCAGTTTAACCCCCCTCCAGCATCATCAGTGCCGCTGTTCACACTTATCACCTCTTTCCTCCTTCCTCAATATCTGCCTGTGTGCCACGTGATCAGTTTATTAGATTGGAGCTCGCTCCTCTAGAGTGAGAAGGTCAGGTTCATTAAAGATAAATGTCCTCATTTCCCTCGGCCCCCCACCACTCAATTCGTCCCCTCTCAGAGATGAGGGAGAGAAGTGAGCCTAACAAACATCATCAGCCTAGATATCATGGAGCTATAAGCCCCTGCTAAATGAAGATACACATTATTCATAAAAATCTAAAAGGAAATAGGAACGAGATGGAATTATTAATATGAATTTGACTGTCCTGTCTTTCTGTATTTCACTGTCTTCTATTATTTTAGCCCAGCAAAAAAAAATGTTGGTCTCTTTCTGAAGCCTTTTCCTTACATTTTTTACTTTCCACAAATGTCACCTGCAAAATACACTCTACCTAGTAAAGTGTCTCTCAAAAAGTAAAGTAAAAAATAGGGCTACAATTTATGAAAGGGTGAATCATGAATCATAAAACACATCATGAATCATAAAACTATGTGTGTTTTCCAGGCTTATAGTTTCTCCCTTCAGCCATTCGAAATATTTGAAAAGAAAAACACTTTTCTCTCATCTTAGGTCTGAAACACTACCTGCAGACTCTCAACAACCCCTGAGAAATGAAAACATCAGCATCCGAATTTGAGATGAATTATGTAAACTGGGCTCTGAAAAGTCAGTGGGACAGGTGGGATGAGCACTATAATGACCAACCGATTTTAATTACAGCCCAAGGTATGTTGCGTCAACCTGCATAGGTTTCCTCCACAAAGCGTTAAATTGCATGTTATTAAATATGATACTTGAGTGCATTGCAATCTCTGCAGAGCTACTTTAAGCACAGTGTGAAGACAGGAGGATGAGAGCTTCAATATGCAGAAGTTACAATACATCACAAACGTCCTGTCCTGTAAGTTGAGGATCCTCATTATCATAACAATAGAACGTTTAAAACCTACTCTGTAATTATGTGAGTAGTTAGAGTACTCTGACTGCTATATACAGTATAATTACTATAACATGTGTACGCAAGATGGAGAGATTTCCCTTCACAAAAGCCTTAAAAGTTGTAATTCACAGTGATGAAGGACAAAGCAGAAATAAAGTGCTTAATGGCACATTGTTAAGGGTTACAGAAAAGACAACATGAAAACAACAGAAATCCCTTTATAACATGACCTATAAACACAAGGGTAGACACATGCTACATAAACAGTATATATTTTAGAATATATTTTAGCTGGTGTTTATCCAAGCAGTGTGTGCAGGCCAGGGTACAGAAGGGATGAGAGATGATTCCAACAGAAAGATACTGATGTTACTTAAACGTTAATTGCTGTGCACTTCAAAGCCTGTAATTCCCAGAGGGCCAAGCAGCACTGAGACACCAAACATATGTATTAATAGGGATTATGATAAGAAAGCCTGGCACATCATAACACTATACTGATCAATTCTGTACGTGCAGTTTTGGGTTATGTGTGTCTTTTTATGTCTGTCTCTGTGTATTTTTCATTGTGTGTCCGGGTTATTGCACTCAGGGAGAGAGCAGGTCAAATATGCATTTGAGGTGATAAATGGCAGAGCCTTCCAGCAGCGTGCAGGGCGATGAGCAAATTTCATACTTGAATATTCAGCAGTCAGAGGTGGTATCTGAATCAGCTAAATTAGAAATTTGCTGTGTGTTAAGATAAAGTGTGAGCAAGCTTTTATTTATTGATTTATTTTGTTTTGCAGATGGCAGCCTTTTGGAGCAGAAAAGGTCCCCTCAGAGTATTTCTTTCTTAGAGCACTCCAATCAGATCAGCCAAAAGGAATCTCAGAGAATGAAGAATGAAAGAATTTTAATGAGCTGCCTTCATCTCAGGCCAATATGAGGTGGGGAACAGTCCCACCGCTGCTCGTTGCTACAAAGGAGAAGAAAGATAAAGTAGCTCTCTAGTGTGTCAAATTTTTTGGTTGCTGAATTATAATTTGACACAATCAAAAGAGGCCATCTCTGTCTGGTATTCTTTCTGTGAGGAAATGTTAACATGCTCTGAAACACAATGTGGGGAAATCTCTTACCTGTGTTATCCTGGGTTTTGTGACTGGTCGCTGGGCTGACAGGTTGGACTGGCTGGCTGAAGATCAGTGTTGACCTCTGAACTTGACCAGGTCCTCTGCCCTTGGCTGAGCCAGTAGTCGTCCTGGTGACAGCTCCCAGGCCCAGACGCAGACCTCTGCCGGAGCGCAGGAGGCTGCCGCTCCCTCCGGCTTGAGCGGCCGTCCGTGACAGCAGCGCATCCTCAGCAGTACTCCCTTTAAAACTGGCAGATCGCCCCACCTAGAGATCAAAATAATGAAATTAACTTAAAAACACTATTATCAAATAGTATGTACCCTGGGCCCCTGAAACAGAAAATAAATATTAAGTGTGTCAAGCAAAGGGTCACAGTTAATGTGAATAATGATAATACAGGGAGAATTCTTGGTTGATACATGCATGTGTTTGCTATGACTGTAAAAAAAAAACTTTCAGCTTTCACAGATATAAATAGAGGGCACCTATTGGGATTTTCGGCTGGCGTCCGCATACATGCCAATGTGTTAACCAGCAAAGTCTGGCTGCCATGACATGTTAAAATATTGTATATTTTGCCTGTAACAGTGTGGACAGATTGAGCAGCAAAACATATGTGGCACCCTGCAATTAGCCAAAACCATAATTATATTTGACATAAATCATTGTATCCATGTAAACTTAATGCTGTTTGTCATCAAACATTCTGTATGAACAAAGCAAAACATAATGATATAATAGGGCTGATATAATGTGCATTAGATAATAACTGATAACAAGAATGATTCCATCTCGGAGTGTGTCCACAGCTATGTTGTATGCTGTGAGTAGAAGTAATAATCATGCAGGGAAACTGAGCACCAGAAACATGAGCTGTTTAACATCACCAGCATAATTTGTGTTTTCTCTCAACGGCCTGTGTACTGGACAAAATGCTAACGTGCATGCAGTGACATATAAAGCGCTGCGAATCCTCTTGTCCCTGTGGGCTTTGTACTTCAAAATGCATTAACTATTTATTTCCGCATGTTGGTGTTTGAAGCTGTACGAATGTGAATGCCAAATGAAGCTATTAAATCAGAATCAATAAGGGATGATTTTGAAGTGATAATGAGCAGCTCTTGAGAGAGTGGGTATAAAATGCAGAAGATCTGTGATCAATTATACATAGTTTATGTGGGATAGAATTATGGACTTCAGCTAGTGGAACTGGTATGCAGAATCAACACAATTAACAGAAGAGGGTTGTCTATACTTAATATATATAATACAATGTGATTCATAAAGTAATTATCTCCTGCTAATTGATATGGGAAACGTCATAATTAAATCCTATGCTTTTTTGCCGTTTGTGTGAATGTGCTGTGATAGTGGATTGTGCTAAATCTCAGCATGATAGAAAGTCTTTTGTTGAATGAGAATAAGCACAATTCAAACCATAGTAGAAGACAGAATGCAGAATTCATTCTTACAAAAAAAGATTTATAATAAAGGCCTTGAAATCAGATACTTACAAAAGGGGCTATACATAATACTAACCTCTGATGGTACCCCGTAGAAGTTGCTACCCAGTTTCGAGGGTGCCGTGTGGCTGTGTGTGTGTGCAGGGGGGACGGTGTTTGTGTGTCCAGGGGTCCTGATACTCCTGCTCAGCATTCCTGATGGGAAGATGTTTGTCTGCATCTCTTGGCGGTACTTGTCATAAAGCAGATTGGAGGCACTGAGCATTGGGGCTCCTCTGGTTTCTGTGTCGGGCTTGCAAGGGTCTTTAGGGGTGTCTTTGAAGGAAGTGGGTGTCTGGCCGTGTGTGTATGCTGACAGCCTGGATGGTAGAGAGGATACCTGATAAGGTCCGTCAGCAGCCTGAGGCTTAAACTGAGGATTCTTTCGAACGCATGTTATAATTTTGGGCCGAACTCCTTTAGGTTTAAGTTTAGGTGATGGGGAGCTCTCTTTGGGGCTGGGGTTGTGGTTAGAGCTCTGCTGGTTGTTAAGAGGTGCTTTAGGGATTCCACTTGTGCTTATATTTGTTTTGACTGGTGCTCTCATGCAACTGTTGCCATAGCCCTGAGCTGATGTCGTTACAGCAGAGTTGCATCCTGACGGGATGTGTCTAACCACTCCAGGGACATTCCTGGAAACGAGGTACATGGAAGGTTGCCTGCGTGGTGAACCCTGGGGTGTCCTGAGAGGGGAGTGGGGAGGGGTAGTTGACCTGGAATCAACACCCGTCCTGTTGGGACTAGAGCAATTCCTTCTGTATGTGAGCTGAGTCTGGGGTTTCTTCTCTAAAGTGGAAGGATTTGAAGGACTTGAATTACGCCATGCAGTTGGAGCAGAATGTTTTTCCACAGGTAGAGCCTCCCTCTGGGCTGCCTGGTTGGGCTGCCTGGGCTGTAAGACTCCAGGTGCTTTGTATAGGTTGGAGAAATCTGATGGTTCACGTAAAGACGATTTCGTAAACTTTCTGTTTGACCCATTACTCTGTGAATCTGGAGAGGGGTTTGGGGAAGAAGGTTGCCCTGTCTCAGCTTGATGAGCACTGGGCTCTGCTAAGCTCCTCGCTCTTCCTACCTCTGTCTGACAGAGGGGTCTGACGAGCTGTTGCCGTCGTGGTGGCAGCACCCTCTCCTCAAATCCTGCCTTCCTCCTTTGGCCCAGCCCCCCATCAGAGGACAATCCATTACGATGATAACTTCCCTCCTCCTGTCTCTGATCTTGGCTGTAGTATTGGGGACTGCCATGTTTCTCCTGAGGATGCAGTGGTGGGGAGTTCTGGTTGGCATCTACAGGGGCTGCCCTTCTTCTGGTCTGAGCTGAGGTAGTGTTGGTTGTATTGGGAAAAGGGCTGGTCTTGGAGTTGGACAGAGGGACGAAAGACTGCAATTCTCCGCTGCTATCCAGAGCACTTGAAAGGCTCCCGCTGAGGGAAACAGCTGACAGATTGGAGACAAACACATTTGTCTCAGACTTGGATTCCTTTAGACCTCCCCTTCGTCTCTCCCTGTCTCTGCCTGACCTGGTGTCCCTTTTCTCTATTGAGCCTGTCACACATGTGTCTAGCTCTTCTGTGCTATGACAGGCAATCTTTTTCTGCACCTCTTTGCCCCTCTGTATCCTGCTCTCCACTTTGTTGTTGTCATTGTCATTTCTCCTCACACCTGTCGAAGCAGAGCTGGCAGTTGAGCTTGAGGATATGGACATGGGACCCCCATCCTTTCCATCCCTCATACTTCCTCCATCGTCATCCTCCTCCTCATCCTCCACTTCCTGGTCCCTGTTTCCTAAGAATGTATGTATCTCCTGACACTCCAAAAGCTCAAACTCTCTGAGCTCAGGCTCCAAACATTGCTGCCCAGAGCCCCAGATCACTAACTTGTTGGGGGATTCACTTTGTGAGACCAATGGAGGGATGGAGGTTGTGCTGTAACCTGTGTCCACTATCAATCCTCTCCCTTCTTGATCACCAATTAAAGATAATTGATTGGCATTATCATCTCCAGATTGGGGGAACTGAATTTGGCTTTTATTTCCAATCTTTTCTCCTCTATCAACATTGACCCTCAGTCCCTGAAAACCAGTTGGGATGCTCATGTCGGACCGATTCTTTTGACGCGCTCAAAGACACCTGCAGGCTGTTGAGGCCATCTATGGAGTTACAAGTGTTTCTTCTCTCTCTGTCTCTCCTCTTCAGGGTCTGAGTGATGATGGCCCTTCGGGTGATTATTCCAAGGACGAAATGTCATCTCATGGAACCTATTTTACTTCAACTCGCCACTTATCTGGCATTTACTGTAAGTTAACAAAGCTGTCTTTGATGGCTCTTTGTGGAAAGAGAGGACGGTTCAATCTGAAATAAAAGACAAGAAAGGAAACTGTAAGAAAGGGCAATATGTATGCCTGAAATGCAACCACTTGTGCAGAACCACACAGACCCACTTGAGGTGTTTTATATTTAGTATGGTCTGGGTAACAGCAATTTCTGAAATCAGCTGTGCACAGCCCACAATCTTGTGCTCTTTACTGGCTGCCCATGGGGAAAAAAAAGAAACACTGGAAGCACAACAGGAAGTGGATAAGTCTTGGAACTACCTTTGCATCTTATATGTTTAGTAATAGTAGTAGTAATCTTATATAGTGATAATGTCCGTGTTGTAACCAGCAAGAGTAGTACAGCACTCATAATAGGAATGCAATTATCAAACTATGACTGTGTATGGCAGAATATAAAGATATAAGTGAAGAGAGAAGTGGTAGATAGCTGAGAGGCTACAGACTGTTTGTATGTAAGTGGAATAACCCTTGGGGTATCGGATGAAGACAGGCGAGGAGGAAGAGAGAGAAGGGTGCGAAGTGTTTTGTAATGAGCTTTATTCCTCAAGAGACATTGAAAAATAGAAGGCAGAATGAGGATAGGGTGAAAACATCTGCACTAACAGTATGATTAAAGGGTAATAGAATATACATACAAACGCTGTCTCTAATATCAGGTGTTTGCATGTTACCAACATGAAAAGCGTGAAAATTATGTGTGTGTGTTGAGTAAAAACACCAGCTCAGGAGGGATAAATCCATACGGTTGGTCTGATAACTGCAGGAGGGTTAACACATTCTCTCAGCATGTCCTTTTTAACATGCCATATGGCTGATTTAGCTAATGCCACGATTCGATCGTACAGAGCAACAGCACATCCTGCTTCATTTAAAGGCTACTTTCTGCAGGATGTACAGAAAACTGAGATTGTTGTGTTGCTCTGAGTAGACACCATTTTCAAGTAACAGACTGTCTGTGGTGCCACTGAAACATGTAGTCAATAGATGAGCAGATGGCGGGGAGGGCAAAGAGCTGTTGTCATATCATGACGATCGCAGAATAGTTTAATCACAGCAGTATTAAAAAAAAACACAAACTAATAAACAACCACACATCAACGAAAGTTTAGTGACTCTGACAACATGAAATGACTCTGTTATATTTTTGCTCTCAGAGGAAAGACTTCCGGGTGTCTCTTCACATCTCATTCTCTCCATAATTATGCAAAAGCTCTGTGAGGAATTCTCCTTCTGCCTTGAACCAGAAACATTAAAACTGCAGAATATTAATGTACTCCATTTGCACAGCAAGTATCTTTTGTTTATTCGTTTGTAAAACAGCCTATTTCCTACATCATACACAGAACTAATATAGACCCAAGTTATTTGCAATCATCTTGTCTGTATAGGCAGTGAATATTTATATATTTAGACCAAGATGTTCATTATGTAGTCGAATATATGTCTTCAAACCATTACGCTGCATATTGAAGAAGTTTCCAATGTTCAAATAGAACACCCACCCTCTAATTATATGTGCAGTTGGGGAGTGTGTACTCATTAGCAGGTGCCTTCTCCATGTGTCCAGTGGCAGTGAACTGAGTGAACTGATAGGAAGGAAGCTCTCAATGCCTGTGGTGCCTCTGATGCTGCTCCAGTCGGGTGGAAAGCTACAGTTTGTCCAAATGCACTGGCAGGGGAAACATTCAAGGATATAACTTGTGTTCCAGAAGGTAATCTTATAAATAATTTGGACATATTTTCCTGAAGAGTCTGTTAAAAGAAGGTTGTTTTGCATTGCAATTCGAAAAACCATTTTAACCAAATATCAAAACTTTTAACACTCTAGCATACATGTTCACTTGCCAGTGTATTATATTTTATAAAATGATCAGCTGTTAAAATGATCAGATATTGGTCAAAATAAGCATTTCTTTCCTTTACTGGTAATATTCTGATTGAGATCAGTGATTGCAGAGAGGCAGAGGAAAAATCAATTGTGGTTGACAAATAAACAAACAGCATGTATTATAATCCACACAGTCTTCCATACTCACTGTGAACACTGCTAATATTTACCCTTAGCTGGTGCACACAATCAAATAATTAGGTAATTATAAAACACAATTCAGATAGGCGGGGAAGGAGAGGAATTGGAGAGGGAGAGAGACAGAGTTAAGAGAATTCTCTGAGAGGACATGGTGGCAGATCAATTATGGCACTGATGTAGTACCAGAGGTTGTGCTGATGACAGCAGTCTTGGGAGACTGAGCACTAAGCTTGGTCACAGTGAATGAACCACAATAGGCTGCACATCACCTCGCAGCAGAGGCAGACAAAACCAATCTGGCAATACCCTAAACATAATCAGAGAGAGAACAAAATAACCTGCCTGACTATGTGAATAAAATGACCTGTTGTGATGATAAAAAAAAAAACATTAAAATCTGGTGCATCTTGTGATACTTCAGAAGACATTCGTTTGAAGAAAAATTATTTGAAGTTCTCTCTGCTGTCGCACTGCCTTATGTTGGTGACATAGATGTGAAAAGTAAAAAGGATCACATGGGAGTGAGGGGATAAAGCAGGACTGCTGTTGGTGAGGGGCTGATGTTTCCTTTAACTGGAAAATGAATTATGCAATTACAAGTGTAACAAATATGAACATCTTTGATCACCAAGCCCCTTCTCTTTTAGCAGAGGAGACACTGCATTAAAGAGAGTAAGTACACAGGGACCATTTCTGGCTACATGAGTTGTTTATACACAGTTGCCAACAGTGCTCCAAGCTAATATAATAGCTAATGTATTCCTTTACCAGTTTGTGAGCTTAGAATTATAAGGTTCTATCTCCACTTTTGGTCGAAATTGAGTTTTTGACATAATCTGATCCATTAGGTGTTTATCAATGCCTGTGTGGTGTTATTTTTGTAAAAAAATATTTTGTTAGTTAGTTATTAATAGTAGATTATAATACATAACAGTTTTGCCAGCTGGGATGTAAAAACTTTGATGCTCAATATCTCAGAACTACCCTAAACGGAGATAGAACTCACGAGTTATCCAAATTAATAAATAAGATATATTTACCTTCCGATGATATAGTAACTTTTTTTCTGGATTTAAATGTTTAAACGAGCTATTGATTTTGACTTTTTGATGGATTTCGCAGCATTCCAGATAGAACAAGACTGATATTATTCCTGCATATGCATGCTCAGTTGATCTGGGCTGGAATAAGTAATGAAGGTATAGGCTTTGTTTCACCTTTGTTTCACCGAGTTGACGTAATGTCTCGGTCTGAACTACTCTGGGAAAACAGCAGAAGGAAAAAAACTGCCCTTCTTCTGTTGTCATGGCAATGCCATATCCCTGAGAATTGGAGAATACACGTCCTGACCCCTGCGTCTTCCATCAGGAAAAAAGGGTCGGCATTAGAAAGAGACGGGCTGCCCTGAAGGTCAGCTTCATGCTTTTACACTCTCAGCTCATGCATACATTCTGCTGTGCAATGCTTCCACATGCGAAGTCACACCACCACTGTAAACCCAGCTTTAGTTGTAATTAAACTTTTTTTTGGTGGTCTGTACTTATTCTTTCAAGAGTGAATACGTCATTCTTAGAGTTATGTTGTCATAAAGAAAAAACAATATTTATTTAAACAAATTAATTCTTTAGTATTTAAGTAACCTAATCTTTAATATTTGTTATGTTTCTTTGCACGTTTAACTTTAAGGTGCAATATGTAATACTTACACCTAGTGTTTAAAATAGTCACTGCAGTCCAAATTCAGAAATACTGGTTAGCAGTTCTGGTGTGTTAGCATGGCGGTGTTAGCCAGGACCAGTCGAGATCACTTCACTGGCTGTGTCTCAATAGTTTTTGCGAATAACCAACTTGAGTAGTCTATATAATTCAACGTGAGTACACAAATGTTGAAATGACTGAACATGCCTGTCCCTAGTATCGATAGCTAGATAAATTAGCCTGAAGCTAATGCTTACCTTTTCAGGAGGAAATTAGCCATCTCGGCATCCTTTGGGGCTCTAAGCTGTCTCCATCTTTCAAATACATCTCTAATGTTTACCCGGGGTTTGTTACGTCTCTGGTCTTGCAACTGTTTAGAAACACAGAGTTTTTTTTAGGTCAGGTAGAATCTATCTCCGTTGATCCTATTCATTTGTTTGCTGCTTTGTTGTCAGAAAAGATAGTATTTCAACTTAGCATGTTTCCTTAATATCTGATGACATATTGTGGTCATTTTTGGATTAAATACAGTAAATATTACATTTTGCACCGTTAACATGCTTATTTTAGACAACATTTCTCCAGAAAAAAGTTTACTAATGATTTTTAGTAATGACTACTAATGTTAACTTTATTTTTTCTACTGCATAAACTTACCGCTCTGTGTTAGTACAACTTAACCTGTTAAGTTTCACCTTGTGTGAAAACAGCAAAGGGTTTCCACGCAAATGTCTAGTAAAGTCAACTAATTTGGGATAACAGTGAATGCGCAGCCATGGATAAAGATATGTGCAGCCACGGGAACATGTAGTGCACACACAATACACACAGTAGAATAGCTGAGTGAAAGCCAGGTTTGTTTTTCCCCCACCAGGTACATACTGCTCATATAGGAGCAATCCTATCCCTGCAAGAGGGTAGATAGACGGATCGCTGAAGCGATGAGAGGATGGGGCAAGATAAGACGATATCTCAGCAGTGATCAAATTCAGTGAAGGACAGGAATTTGAGAGTCCCTAGCCTATCAAGTGCTGCATCATCTCAAAAAGAGGGCAAGGACGAGCTGAGAACACAACATTATGAAGGGACTGGAAATGGAGAAATACAATATAGAGTGGAGTAGAATTGGAAAAGAGAAAGGCCTTCCCCATCCTCTCTTTTTCTTCACTGAATGTGAGCAGGTCTGTGTGGGTGAAAAGTGAGACAGACAGGAGGTGGGAGTGATGAGACATGCAGATGGATACAAAGAGGAAGAGAGTTGACGCAGCAGAGCTACTGCTTTATAATTAAGCTGATGGAAGGGAAAACATCATTTGAACCTCTACAGTACGAGCTATAAAGCCCCGTTCTGAAGTGACTTACTGGTATAAGCCCAGGAGTGCAGAGTGAAGTAATAATTGAAATTCCTTTACCATATAGTATATTGCTAACGAGCGCTAAATTACTCCCATTGATGAAACTGGTAACATATCTTCTTATATCTTATCCATTTCATACAGTTTTGTTCTGCAGGTAGCCCAGATAGGAGTAAGCCCATGTAAGTGGTACCTATATAAGTGGCCTATCCTATCCTTGTTTCTCTCTTAGGGACTGTATGGAAATTATTGGTAGGGGAGAAGGGGTCAGAGAAGGGGGAGGATTTGTGTTTCTTAATTTTGCTGAAGGGAAGGTAGCCAGAATTTTTAAAGAGAGCAGGGGACTGTGAACTTTTTCTCATTCCAGATTCTTTCTTTTGAAATGTATTATATAAAATACAATACAATACTCACACTACAAAGATAGCTTTTATTTTGATATTTAAGGCTGTGCTTTCTTAGACAGCTGCCTTGAATCATGTATCACTTACTTGATCTGAGGGACAATCAGACATCTGATCTCAGACTTCTCAGATACAGTATTGTCTGATCTAATGCACATACAGTATGTTTTAATTAAGTGGAATGAGGCAGTGGGGCGACAACAAATAAAATAAATAAATAAAAGAAAATCTTTATAATGATGGGGAGGGTCTTGCTTTCAAATTCATCTCTCCTCCCCACCCAAATAGTTTTTGTACAGTCCCTGAAACCATTTCATGATTGAGAATCAGAATAGAGAGAATGAGGAGATTTCAATTGTCAAGAATCTTATTTTTATTCACTGGATCAAAGTTAGTGCTGCAGAGAGATGTATTGCAGAGAAAAACGTTGTAGCACTTGCAGCAGAATCTCATACATCTTTATCTCAATGAGCCTGTAAAGTCAAGCCAGGTAGGAAGTGTAACACACAACCCCTTTTCTTGTGTCAGTCAGTGAGTTGGTTTGCATTTTCCATGTGACAGCATAAAGACTGTATGTGCATATGAGCGCATTGTTTCTCGCACAAACACACTCACCTGCTCAGACACACACTTCAACACATGCATACGCACACTCTCAGCGTCTTTGTTGTCGGTCCAGTAGCACATGTGGCTATTACAGAAGCCATTTGTCTTTGGCACTTTGCTTTATTCCTCTCCTCCCCCACTGGAGAGCAGACAGGTTTTATAGCTCCCTGGTCCCAGGGGAACCCCAACGACACACACATTTCTCCTGTGCCATCCCTCTTTCATCCATATTTACACACACACACACACACACACAC
This sequence comes from Perca fluviatilis, assembly GCF_010015445.1. Taxonomy (NCBI): domain Eukaryota; kingdom Metazoa; phylum Chordata; class Actinopteri; order Perciformes; family Percidae; genus Perca; species Perca fluviatilis. The sequence goes on from NC_053127.1 coordinate 20,188,864, forward strand.
ACACACACACACACACACACACACATACGCAGAGATGTGAATTCCAGAACACTGAAATATAAGCAAAAGAGAAGGCGGGAACACAAATGGACAGAGCGGCGACATGTGAATAACCATAATTTATGACTCCTGAATGTTAGCACATGACATAATTAGATTTAGTGCAGGATTTACATTAAAATGCACTGTAGCAGTTATCCGTAAACTCCAATCCTTTTAATACAACACATGCGCTTTGCAAGCATGTAATTAATGTCTAATGACATCATCGTTGCATGTCCGTGTACACTTTCCTGTATTGTGTTAGAAATGTTGTTTTGTGTGAAAGTACATTCGAAAATAAACCGTCAAATGCTGCACACACCGAAATCATCCTCTTGTCCATTTTGAAAAAGCGAAATGCAGTACAGTATTCCCTTCTCCTTGTACTTTGTATTCTATTCACATACAATCATCCAGCAGGATAAAGCTTAGTGAAAAAGTCTATTCAGAAAAAGCTAAGCTTTACTCATCCATTCCTTCTCCTCCTATCCCTGTCAGCGACACAACACGGACAGAAATAGCACTGAAATAAGCTAAACACTCACAGAAGACACAATAGACACCCTGTAGACAGAATTTCACAAGTGGTGATTCACTAAACTGTGCCTGAGTGTTTGTATGTGTGAACCAAGCAATAACTCGCTATGCATAGCAAAATGATTGCCATCACAGGGAACAGTGAAGCAGAACTGGGAAATATCCAGTATCCTTCGGTTGCTCTGCACTTTTTGTATATATGTGCATTAAGAAAACAACAACAGAGCAGCTCCTTATCCACAATGTCTCTATCTCTTCCTCCTCTCCCTCCCTCCTCCATGTCTTCTTCCACCCTAATAATACAGAGTTAATGAGGGCAGGGCGAAGCGATCAATCCCATTTTCACCCTTATATATACGGCACAGCAGCAGACTACATCTGCCCAAATAATCCCTCCTCTCTCCCTTTCTCTGTCTCTCTCTCCCACTCCACTCCCACATACACACAGTCGGAAGCCTTTTTGTACCCCAGGGGGAGTCATTCTATATCACAAGGGGGAACTGTAACAGGATTTCTGCAGGATCTCAGGTCAGAGTGGGTGGTCATACCTAACTGAATAAGGAGAATGAGAAAATTAGATCATCTGCAATAAAAGCTGATTTATTTCTGAATTGGGCGCAGGCATGTCGGCATGTAATTGTCGGAAAATCACAATATGCCAATAATAGGATTTATTAGCTAAAGCGAAATGAAAAATAGAGGCATGTTTTCACACATCCATCCATCAATGCATGTTCACACGCAAGGTTTGTCTCTTTGTTATTCACACAGGCTGAAAAGATGACAAGCTGTACTAAAAAAGTAAAACAGAACATCACAAAGAACATTCAAAGCCTAAACTAAGACTTGTCACTTTTTGTATTAAACGTGAGCTCAAAAAATGCCCTTGCACATGTGCATGCAAAGTTACACATAGAGTACCACCTACACACACAACTACACACACTCAGGTAGTGACAAAGAGACAGCTTCTCACTGGGAGAAAATGTGGCACACACACACTTCCTGATAAAAAATCTCCTTAATTCTTATTTTTTCAGTGTTGCTTTTGGCAAGTACTGGGAATAAATCTCCAGTAGATCATACATTGTCCTGCTTTTGCCGGTTTTGATGTGGTATGCAGCCTGTGAGGATGAATTGTAGTTGATATGGATAAAGGGAAGACAAATGTGCAGGAAATGAAAAGAGAAATGGCAAGGGGAATAAGATGAGTTGGGAACAAAAAGCAACGAGGAGCTGGAAAAGAGATTAATGTGATTAGAAATACACTGACTGCTACAGTCAGTAGGAGAGAATAAGGAGAAGTAGGGGGAGACATTAGACTTGGGTTTATTGGTTCATTGAGCCCCACAGTTAAAACATAGACAGGGGTGGCATGGAGGAGAGTAGAAAAACGGTGTCTGTCCATGCTGGTTGCTGGTTGCACCGCATTGTTATTAGCAAAGCCCCTCCACCCACTACCCTCACTCCTGTCGCAGCGAAAAATTAACTCTTGCATGGCTGGTGGGTAAAACTGCATGAGGGGACAAAGAGGAGAGAAAAAGAGTTCACTTCAAATGCAGAGCAGTTGCCGAAAAGGAATTCAATGATAGTGGCATTCTCTGTGGGACTGTAAGGAAGTTGGCACATGCTCACACAAACACACACACAGACATACACAGTCAGACATAAAGCTGGGAAGGTGAAGCAGCCCAGACAAAGAAAAGCCGAGTGCAACTTAGACGGGCTGAGTCACTTCTGTTTATTTTAGGAAAATATGATAATAGAAAGAAATGATGTTGCAGAGAGTGATGAGGGGGTAGAGAGGAATGGAGGGGGGGGGGGGGATTTAGTTTGTATTGCAATGAGTGAGTGTGTGTATGCATGTGTAATGTGCAAGTGGCAAACCCCAGGGGTGTGGGGGAGGGAAAACTGGCAAAGGATCAGTGAGAGGTGAGCGAAGAATAGAGCGAGCTGAGGGTTTTTTGGGGGGTGTTGATGATGTGCAAAAAAATGATGGGAATGATTGAAGTGGCAGTGTGTATGAAAAAGACTGTTTTCATACATTGGACAAAGGAAGACGAGAGAGTACAGGACAGGGCAAAGAACTCCTAAGGATGCTCAGTTTTTGGATTTGCATACTGTATGTTGCCTTTCTGACACATAAGTTTACTTTTGGGAACATAGATGAGGTTCAAAAAGAATGTAGATGTACAGTCTGGAGAAGTATCATAAAAAATTAATGATTCTGTGGCTTTTTACAGTCAAGTTAAGTATAGCTCTGTCCTAAAAACACTGCTACACACATTAGTTTCAGCTTCATTTATAGAGTAGCATTTATTTGCTTAATAAGGGCTGTAGCTTGCTGCCAAATATAATGTAAATTACACAAAAATACATTTAAAAAAAGTGAGGAAAAAAAAAACTGACTGCACAAATTCAGCAAATGGATACACATGCACACACACGCACAAGTGAAAAAGGTCTTTCATGTTGACTCCCCACAGAACGGGGAAGTGTGTATGTGTGTGTGTGTGTGTGTGTGTGTGTGTGTGTGTGTGTGTGTGTATGTGTGTCATAAGCGGAGGCGTGCCTCGCCATTCACCCTATGATGTCCTGCCTGTGACTGCAGGGGAGGAGCTACAACAACCTCATTGCCACCTTGCAGACAAAGACAGCGTGAATTTGAGAATGTGTGTTTGCATGTGTGTTGACACTTCATTCACACTGAATTAACCCACATGCACACAGACACACACACACACACACACACACACACACACACACACACCACACACACATTTAACTACTTCTACAAAATATGTTCCCAAACACATTACTATTCTTCAACTTAGAAACCACTGTGGTATCAAAAAGCACAATACGTTTGTCCAAATTAAAGAGAAAAATAAGTAATACATGTTTTAAAAAAAAGACTCCTTGGGAATACACATAACATGAAAATTGAGAGGCATACTGACATACTTCTCTCTCTCCTTCACTTATCATCTCTATTCCCTCCCTCCTCCTTCTTCTTCTCTGTTCTGTCCTAGAAAATGACCTTGCAGGTTGTACCGGTGTACTACACTCACAGGCTTTGTGACACACTGTCTTACCTGCAGAAACACACACACATACATAGGCACCTGAGGCCAAGCACTTCAACAAAACACACACATGCATGCAGACACACACACACACACACACACACACACACAAACACACACACTGCTGCGAGATGGTTTTCCTGGCAGAGATCTGCTAAATTGATCGCTGTTCAGACGTTGCAGAGGCCAGATGTAATGAATCAATCACACATGCACCAGCCTCTGGAACAGCAGCTACAGCCAAGGCCACAGGCTCTGCTGCCCTGCTTTGATTCAGAGTCAACCTCCACATTAACATGACTGGGAGGGAATGGCAAGGTTTAGCAAGATGGACTGGGAGATCCATAGACGCGGGAAGTCTCTGATATTGGGATCGATAATAGCAGCAGACAACTTCACTTAACAAAAAAACACACTTTTCACGAATATTTTATGCACAGGGCAGAATCTATTGACCACATGTCTGGGCAGTTCAGCCAAATGCTAAACGGTGTACTGTGAACAGTCACACAGTTGCAAAGCTGACCAATTTAAGTCAAGTAAACAAAAGTGATACACCCGAACAAAGACAGGGAAACATCATCCACCTGCACAGTCTCAAGGACAACCTGATCATCAGACACCGATCAATCAAAACAAGAGACAGCTGAGTGTGAAAGACATGCGCTCAATCTTCTCACCTTTGTTTGATCCATTCCTTCGTGTCTTTCCTCTCCTCCCTCCCCTTTAAGTAGCCTAAAGGTGAGGCTGAGGACATGGGAATCGTTGCAAAAGTAACTAAAGCACAAACAAATACTGTCCACTTGACTCCTTGGGCTTTGCACGGGAGTTAGAATATTCTAAAGAATAGGGGTGAGGTCTGGTGGTAAATAAAGGCGGAGAAGATCAAATTGAAATAAAATGGAAGTATTTTACAAAATGAAACCACTATCTGTGCTGAATCGTGCAAAAATATTTCCTTGATGGTTTGATCAGACTCTGAACAAGGCTTATCTTTATTATATTTATCATTCAAAAAACACTTCCATTAAATGGCTAAAGCCTGAGTCACTAGCCCATAACACAACTATAAAACAAATGGCATGTTCTGGCATTTAAGGATTGGGCTTTGTTTTTGTTCTTCCATTTTTGTTTCTTTTGCTTGATGCCAGAAATTATTATAGTATACAATCCAATGAAACTAAAAAAAACTAACAAATACAAATTATTACTAAATAAATACAAATTTCTTGAAAGTCTCTTTGTTGTCACCTCTCAGTGCAGTGGATCATAGCTGGAGTCAGGTCTAAAGCCTGGATAATCTATGTCTGATCATTAGCATCACCCACAGAGACTTGACCTGCTCCATCCATCACAGCAACCTGCTCTTCCCTGTCTGCCCTCACTCTCTCTCCAACCACGGCACGCTATGCTCTCCTTTAAGCCTACTGCTCCACATACAGTACGATCTGCGGGTCAACTTCCATATTACAGTCTTTTTTTTGTTGTTGATGCAGAAACACAAATTCACCCACAAGCTGCACTGCATCAGACTGCGAAAACTAAACGTTCCGATCCGTTTAGCTCAGAATGCTGCGCGAACCGAGTCAGCACCGAGACCCGAATCCTATACAGGCAAAATACGTGCGACACTTCTTCAAGAAACCGATGCTCGACTCCGAAGCATCGTTGCAAAAACAAAACAGAAATACTGGGAGGGTTGTTTTCAGTTGTGCACTTACCTTCAGGTTCCTCTAGAGTTGATTAATTTAAGAATGTCGGTCAAATGCAGCTGAGTTGCAAAACGAAACACAAGCGTGTCTTTCCACTCTCAGAGAGAGAGAGAGAGAGAGAGATGCTGCGGACAGGAGGAGGTGGAGCGGTGCTGATGCTGCAGCCGACACCTGGCAGAGCATCCTTCTATCAGGCGCCCGGGCTTCTCTCTCTCTCTCTCTCTCTCTCTCTCTCTCTCTCTCTCTCTCTCTCTCTCTCTCTCTCTCTCTCTATTCTCTCTCTCTCAACACATTTGCGCTCTCTGCTGGTTCATGTGAGACATATGATGAAAAGCGATAAAAGCAGTGGGTTTCATAATAAAAAGCCCCCCGAAGGAGTCTGGATGTTGATAAAGCTCGTTCTATTGACAATAATTATGCATAGCCTAAAACATACACGGACTTTAACAAAAAGGACAAGGTTAAAGGACAGGCAAAAACAGTGTCTTAACTTAAGGCAGCGAATGCCTGCTATTTAGCCTACACGTTGACAGTGGTATTTAAGTTTCTATGTGGGATTTTGTGATTGGGCATTAGCTTAAGTTTCTAAAAACTAAGATCCTTCTTTCAGCCCCTCATTTTCAGTATCCCTGGTTCAGTTCGGTCCAAATACTACCAGCAGATGGCGCCAAAGTAAAGACATTTTAAATCCCACCTACTGTCTTTCAACGAAAAATATAACAAAAAGGGCAATATGTGTCTTTTTTCTTTGTTAGTCAGTGACATGTCAGACAGTTGTTTAACACTGTAAAATCTGGAAGCCAGTTTATTCTGGCCTTAGGCAGGTGCATACCTAAAAGCTCCATTAAAAGCTAAGGATGAATAACAAAATGAGAAACCATTTATGTGACTCAAATATACTGTTTTTGTGCTTATTCAACATTTACTGTACACATTTTAAACACACTGAAAGCCAACAACGACCAAGGAAAATGCATGCAAAAAAAGGAAAGAAAAAGTCTGAGAGATGAACACATCAAAATGACATGAAGCCATCAACACTGGTGATGGATTTTAAAACATCAGAAGGCTTATTATGTGACAGACGTTACATAAAGCTATAGGTCAGTAGGGGTTTAAAGTAGCATCAAAGAAGAGAAACAAGAAATTCCTTTTTTAATATATTTTATTTATAATATATGTTTTTTTTACATACAATCCTACTCATTTCAGAAAAAAAGTAAACACTGTGGTTTGGCGTGGCAGAAAATAAAAAAAAACAAGTACTGATTACATCAGAAGATATATTTTATACACATGAATTCCTTCGTATATTCACAACTAACAAGGAGACTTAACACTAAAACAGGAATCAGTTGAATTGTTGTTATACTGTGCATAGTTAGATTTCTTTGAAACATTCAATTTTTGGGATTTTGCATGTGCTTTGACCATTTGTGAAACTGCAAGTTTGTAGTTGAGGGATTATCAAAACATACATTGATAAATTTCAGTATTATTACTTTGTGTAACAATTAAACAAGGTATATTAACGTGTTGAGTAAACAAATGATCAAAACCCCTGTCAGAAATGCATTGTTGACAAAATATACTTTCTGAAGAAGTAATGTGATGTCACAGATGTATTATTACACTCCTACTACAGCCCATGACCACAATTTGTGAGCACCACTTGTTTTTGCCACAGTCATCCCAATATCCCAAAGTTATCATGTTATAACTGCACTTTTTAATAAGGCAATAATGGCTAAAGTCATGACAATAAAAGGTGAAGGCAGTGATATTGCCAACCCTGAGGATAAAGTTTCAGTTGCACTGATCAAGTAAACACGATATAAGGAAAACAATGTCAGACACAAACAGGGCAACATAACATAAGCCTTTTCTCCAATTTACAAATAATTTACTACAAGAAATATAAACAAAATCTTATATACATAATCTTGATTGTACATGTTTTATAGAAAGCCACTGTGTTGTGAAGGACTCCCGAAACTACAATGAATGCACTTACAGTAAAGGTTCAAATTCATGGGAACATGATATAAGTGTTCATGAATAGGTCTGAATTTAAATGATGAATTAAACTTTCGTTAAAGGGGAACTACACCAATTTTACACACCAAAGTCTGTTTGCAGTTCTGGGGGAGTACTACTGCATGAACACTTGTGTGAAAACACCTTTTGTTGTGTCTGATTAATTGCCTCAAGCCATGTTACTTGAGGTAACGTCAGTTGGGTCTGAACACCACAAGTTTGAAAATGTAAAATACTGTGGGTGTGGATTTAGAAAGAAGTGAGATTATCAGCAGCTAGCATAACTACTAGCATAACAAACCCAAATCTCCAACTGAACTGTTGGAGGTTGAGTTGCATTGTGGGCAATGTAGGCGCCAGGTTTCGACAAGGAAGAAGAATGCTATGAGTGCATTGCTTAATCAGTGGAGTACTCTTTTATGTTTATGAAAAAAGAAAATATCTAAGCATTAGATATTTTAATGACAACAACAAAAATGTATGTAAGTAAATGTACAAGCGTGACAAAATCCTACCTGATCAAATTCTTCATTGGCTTTTACTTAACTGTAAATATTAAGTTGAATCAGATCCATAATCTGAAAAGCACACTGGAAATGACCGTGTTTTCGGAAGCGGGTAATCAAATAAGAAAAATGAATAAACACGAGAAAAGGCGTCAAATAAATTGAGAAAAAAAACATGTTCTTCCAAATTGAAGATTTTAAGAAGGAAAAATGTCAGCCTGTATTCTTTTTTGAAATGAGAAGCTACATGTTACAAGCTACAGATGCAAAAAGACACAGCAGCCAGCACTGTGAAAATCAACTATCATCTAATGTTACATGGGATTAACTGACATTCAGCAACTCACAATGTCTTCATCTGATGCTCAACATGCATGCGGGCTCACAAACCAGATTCCATATATTTGCCAAGGGTATTAAATATCCCAAATAAGATTTTGCATTTTAACAACTGTCATTAGTATTGTGAAGAGGATGTAAAATCAGGTATCTGAGGAGGGGCTACATGTAGATACCAACCACGTTTCTTGCCACCATTTCTTCCTGTCATCAACCATGGCCAAAATAACCACTATTGTTGCTTTGTACCTGTTGTGGAAGACCCAGATTTGCCAGAAAACCAAACGCTGTCGTGTCTGGATTAATAACATAATTCAAAACACAGCTCAGTCAATTTCACTGCTCATAGAAGGCTACAATATTTTTTTCCTCCATTTCAGATTTAACAAAGTCAGGACTTCAGGAGATGCTGATTGGCTCTCCTGACACAGCATCACGCAAATTCTTTGCGCAAGTTGAAAGATTTAAACTGGCGTGAATGGCGCAAATTTTGCGTCACATCATTTGCTTCGCCGACCACCAATTAGCGTCTATTCTTGTCTTTGGGCATGTGTCTTTCACATTTGGTGTCAACAAAGCATTAGACCAATCACTTCCTCTGTATCTCTGTATCCCAGCGTAAGGAACTGTCCAACAGCACATGTTGTTTGGTGTCTTGTTACAGACATTTCTGTATCACAATTTTCAGCCAGATCCAAGGCTTTTGATTGCTGGTATCAATGCAATCCTTCGGACCTAAAATTGGACTCATGGTAACCGTAAGCTACAGCTTCCTGCTGGCCCACTTATACTGTGCAGCCATTGGCCCAACCACCCTTTTCTGCTAGTGAACGGGGTAATTATATCATTGACAAGTGTGTTGCAGTGTATTGTGCAAGCTCTCACAGTGTCTCCCTGTCTCTCAGGGGAGGACTGCTAGAGCAGCATTTCAACATCAGTTACATAAGAGTTGTCAGGTTTAAAAGAATGTAGCTATTGGAACTAATCTGTATTTTATCTAATTTTCAGAGGTATGTAGATATATATACATAAGGTACTGTAATACAATAATACAAAAGATGTACTATTGTAAAATGTTCCCGTACCCAGACGAAAGCTGTTACACATGTGCACACAGTCCGACTGCCAGCAATGTAACCCAGACCTCAACTCAACCTCCTGAAACACTGAAATGTCTCAAACACGAGCCCCGCCCCCCAGACAGCCAAGCGATAACGAGCAGTTGAAGCTCAAGGCTAAGCAAAAAGGGTAACGTAGTGTATTACAAAATACTAAATTAACAGAACATGTCAATTATGGCTCAAGAAGTTCTACTTTTGCATGAGTATTCTCACGAGTTTTCTACCCAGCAGTCAATAGGTAAAGTCACAGTTTTGTGAATTTTAGGTCAAAGTTATGTATGATTACTTTCCCCCAAAAGGGAAAACTGCCAGTGAATGACAGGGAGTCGTCAAGTCAAAAAATATTCTTACACAGACAGACTGGCGTCAGGGGAGGTCGAGATGTACACAACATGTTTTAATGCGTCCTACAAATCTTCATCGTCCTCTTCCCTGGCATTGATGCCATTGCGCAGGAAGGCCTCTTTTTCTATTGACATGGCTCCTGAATCATGGTCGCACTTGAAGCCATTCATCTCTGTGTCTGGCGAGCGATGACGAGCGCCCTCAATGCTGTGATGAATCCCATAGCCGAAGTAGATCACAAAACCTTAAAAAGCAGTGCAAGACATGTTAAAATCCACCTCTTTTGCTAGATTTTCGTCTATTTCTCGTTCCCAAAGGGAAAAGCTTATTACAGAAGAACTGCAAGGTCAAAATGCATGTATGAGGCTTCATTTGAAACCTAAATTATTCTAGTTTATGGGAATGTGCTTGATTAGCATGAGATTAAAATAAAAACATACACTACAGCAGTTCAAACATGGTTCAAAATAGTTATTTTGGTCCCGTCAAAAAAAAAAAGGTCATTTTTGAAAAGAAATAACTAAAACATACTTTGTGCCACACTATGCAGAACACAACACATACCTTCTACACCTTGTCAACGAGACCTTTATAAAGTATCAGAACACTACTCCTAACCTAATTGTCGCTGGCAACCTGGTGGATGTAGACAGTTAAAGAAATGGACTAGTAGAGCCCGTTGGGATTAGTAATTAGTAATTAAACTTAAACAGCTAATGTAAGTCGAAACTGCCTGCAAGCTTCTCCTGTACTATACGGTAATTTCTCTACTGTGCGACAGTAAGTCGCATGGTTATGACACAATCGTTTGCCTATTTTTATAAAAAAAACGTCTGCTACGGAGCCATAACGTGAGATACAAGGTAATGGAGCCTTTCGTGTTTCTTTAAAAATAAACAATGGACAAATAAAGTCTTTAAACGCTTCAGATGTAAAGTTATTCGCTGTCAAAGTGACGTCAAAATGAATGGCAGTCAATGGGATGCTAACGGCGGGTGAGAGCTAGGTAGCATTAAAATGGCGCCATAGGAGCTACGCGTTGCGGAGAGAGGTTTACCCCCTTGGTTTCGGAGAGAGGTTTACCCCCTTGGTTTCAACAGGTTAAAACAGTTCCTGCTTGCAACTGTGTTTTGCATAATGATGACATAATAAGGCTGACTGAATGGTCACCTTGTTGGACTGCCTATTTTAAGTTACTAAAATAAACAAAATTCCAGTTGTGTGTAATTAGTCTGAGAGCCTCTGCAGTGAAGGGTACAAGTAGGAAAACCAACTATTTTTTTGCCAGAGACAATCAAGTGAAAGGTGTTAAGTCAAAAGACTTTGTTTCCTTTTAAGGGATCAATACAAATTCTAGAACTAGTATGTCAGTTTAAACCCTGAGACTACCTACCTATAGCCATCCAGACAGCAAACCGTATCCAAGTGCCTCTGTCCAGCTGCATCATCAGGAAAACATTTACAAACATGCTGATCACTGGAATAAAGGGTAGCAGTGGAACCTTAGGAGGCAAATATAGAAAGGAGACATGGCGACTTGTGTTAAGCAAACATAAAGTGTGTTGAAATAGATACAAAATCTAATGCAGACTATCCTACACAGATTAAGTTTCTGGAATCAAACCTTGAAGGAAAGTTTTGTCTTGCTCTCAGGCTGTCTCCAGATGATAAAGGTGAGAAGAAGACACACCATGAAGATGACACCGAGGGCTACGATGTTCCACACAGCAGTGCCTCCCTGCACTGCCATTATACTGAACACCAGGATCAATGTTCCTGCAGAAGTACATATGTTTGTATATCATTTCATGTATAACTCTGCATGAGTGCCATTTAATTTAACATGCAGGACTCAGTTAATATATTTTAAATTAATCCATTGAATGTATGATCACCTACCCATGAGAGAGGCACAGGTGTTGACAGCGAAGCCTGAAAGTGTGGATGGCTCAGGGTTATTTGGGAACAGGAGATTCTTAAAGCTGAACCTCTCTTCCACACCAGGCAGGATACCCATACTGGGGACACTGATGCCGTCGCCCAGGTCCACATCATCGTGGGTATTTCCCATCTGATACACATGATTGGGCTGCTCGGGCTGGTACCTAACACAATAAAAAAAAAACAACACATCACTGAAAATAGTTAATAGTCCCAGCGGTAACACAGTGATAAAGAACACATAACCTATTGCAACACCAGTGCACAATGTCTATGAGTAATGTCAATCATATTGTAGTGTCAACTGCAGTCATAATTTGTCTGGTGGTAAATTAATGGAGTAGGAAACTGCTTTCAACAAGGCTGACTTTCACTGTTTGCTAAAAAGAGATATAAACATATGTGGCAGCAGGAAGATAGTGATGGAACTGTTAAAGCAATAGTGTGTAGTTTCTGTTGCCCCCATGAGGAATTCTAAGTAATGACAACAACAGTGACGGCGCGTCCACATGATACAGCCTTCCATGATCGCGCACGCGCCCCCACCCCTCCTCCACGCAGTTGCTAGTAGCCAAAGACTACACAGAGGATTAAAAAAACATGATGGACTCTTCAGAAAAGGTAATTATCTTCAGTCGAGCTTCTGCGCGGGAAAGTCACCGGACGACACAATCTTCTGAACATGGCCATACTGAGAAATGCAGAGAGAGTTGTGTGGAGCTGACAGTCTTAATTAGCTTTGTAGCAACTCATTTGGCAATGGCTTGAATGTAACGGACGTTCATTAATATCAAAAAGTTACGCACTAAAGCTTTAAGTGTTTCAGCTTTAAGCTGGACCAACTCTAAAATAGTGTCCCTGGTGAAAGTCTATAGTTATGTTGCCTCACTGACCTGAGAACCAAAACACAGGCAGCCACTAATGTGTAGGCCAACAGCGTCCCTATTGACATCAGGTCAACCAGGTCCTTCAGGTCGAACAGAAATGCCATGATAGCTAGAAAGAGACAAAAAAAAGAAAGGGTTGGAAAGATTATAATACTTATTTTGATCCTGGGAAGCTTTGTTACTGTACAAAATAATTAGAAAGGACTATAATGACTTTTAGAAACGGTCCTCTGATTTTCCATAAACATGGAGTTTAAATGTGTTGGTCTTGTGTGATAACTTTTACTTTTTAGCTACGCTAGCTAGCTAACATGCTAACATCATATCGGCTAAACATCAGCATGTTAGCATTGTCATTGTGAGCATGTTGTTAACATTAGCATTAAGCTTAAAGCACTGCTGTGTGCTACTACAGCACAAACATTTTCAATTAGAAATGAAATGACACTAAGAAATGGTTTAAATGTTTGGTAACACTTTACTTGAAGGTATCTACATAAGAGTGACATGACACATGTCATGAAACAGTCATGACACATGAACCTAAAGATAACTTGTCATGACAAAAACCGAATGACACTTACTAAAAGAAGCGTCATGTCATAAACGTTTATGACTTGTTTATAATGTTTATGACACGTTCATGAGTGCACTCTTATGTAGATATACCTGCAAGTAAAGTCTAACCAAATGTGCAATGGTTACAAGTAATGGTTATGCCACACTTTCTCTGTTGCTATGTGTATGGCAAAGAGGTCAAAGTTGATTGTGCAGGTTGTACTCTTTTTTCTCTCTTAATTTTTTTAAAATAAACTTTCACATCATCTCATACCTTTCTTCTCCTCTGTATGCAACAGCCCTCTTAATCCCCCTCTCTTCTTCCCTCTCCTTAAATACAGGCCTCTGTTTTCCTTATCTGTTCCTATTTCACATTCCCTATCCATCTTACCAGACATAACCCCGGCAGCAACAGTAGACGTTATGGGGGATTTCCTCTCGCTGACGTGGGCCAGGAAGGAGAAGAGCAGGCCATCCCGAGCCATGGCAAAGATGATTCGGGGTAGGGGGAACATGGAACCCAACAGACTTGGGAAGTGTGGGAAGAAAAACGTCAGATTGGGACGACAGTTGAAGGTGTAATGGTAGAGGAACAAGGGGAAAGGAAGGATTAAAGGAGGTCAATAAGGGGAAAAGGGGAAGAATTTGCAAAAGATGACGAATACGGTTAGCAAGATGGGAGTTGCGGATTAGGGTGGGAGAACGGGCAACAGGAAATGAGACTAGCTGCACTGTATAGCAGCAGGGCATGATGTTGGGCCAAGGATATTCTGATGCCAGCATGCAATTTAACTCCTCCTTAAATAGCAAATATAGTGCTCCACATGCTTTCCGTTCACTGTAGAAACCTTTGGTTACTTTAGCAAGCAGTTTAGTTTTGTTGTTTAAATTCCTTTTTACACCAAGAAAAAAACAAAGTCCAGCCACTGACCCATGTTAGAAAAATGACAAAGAATAACCTGGTGAAAATAGATGTTGTTTTAAAACATGCATGTTAGTGTCTCACCTGCCCCAATGCCAGAGGTGAGGGTTGCAGTTAGCAGGGTTTTGGTGCGGGGGCTGATCCTCGCAATGAACTTGAAAAGCAGCCCATTGTTAGCCCTAGCCCAGATCACACGAGGGAATAGGGAACAAAGCACCCAGCAGGGGGGGAGACCAGGATATATATAGTATCCACCAGTGTTGCAGTCAAGAACACCTAAAGCGAGACCAAGTCATCACCAAGACCAGAGTGTATAGAGACCAAGTCAAGACCAAGACTTTGAGGGGTTGAGACCAAGTCAAGACATAGACCAGACCAGTGCCAGAGCTTCTCCTGTCTCTCGCATTCCCTTTCTTGGGTGTGCGTAAGGGGGTTAACAGTAACAAATTCCAAATTAGAAATGAGTCAAGTTATTGGTTGCATTTGAAGCAGGAAGTTTTACATCCAATCACAGTAATGATGTTAAGACATACAATTAGACAACGCAGAGGCAATTTAGTGATGGCCTGTCTATGCAGTTGTGGTCTTGACCGGTCTTGAAATAAAATCTAGAGTCCTCTTTATCCGAGACTAGACCTTCAAAAAGTGGTTTTGAGACAAAGACCTCACAGATGCAAGGAAATCATACAGTACATTTACATATAATAGTGGCATGCAGGAACATGTTTAATATCAAACCACACATCTGTTCACACCCATTAACCATTAAAATCAAGGTTAAATATACTACGCAAACCTTTTTAAATCAAATATAGAATAGATAATTATTTATCAATACAAAACAGTCATACAAAATAAAAGTCTGTATGTACAATAACTCCACCATAACCATTAAAATCTGATTATTATTAAAAAGAAACTTGTGGTGGCCTTTGGTGAGTTACATAATCACACACTGATAGTACAATATATTCTTAGCAGTACTCTTATTTTAAGTCAAGGGATCAAATCCCTTCTGAAGTTAAATATACATTAACATAGTCTCACACACATGCACATGCACATGAATGAAAAGCACACAAGCATGCATTTAAAGCTAATGGCAGACCAATGCAGGTGTGTGTAACTGCTTACCTAGTAGAGAGGGCACAAAGAGAGCCAACAGCTACAGCATATTTGGCTCCTCCCCAGCCCACATAATTAAAAGCTACAGGCAGGGGGCTGTTGTTATCCAGCAGGTAGTATGGCATCATGAGGGTGAGGGCTGCAGAAACACCAAAGTACGCTACGAAGCAGATAAGCAGCGAGGATACAATGCCAATAGGGATGGCTCTCTGGGGGTTCTTCACCTCTTCACCTAGGGCGTAGACAAGGAGCAGACAGTTAAACGGGGCAAAAAGTAAAAGTTTGCCTATTTGTTACTTCACCAGGTACTGACATTTGCATTCAGTTTTTTAAAGGAAAAAAATCCTGCCTTTTGTAGTTTCAAGACACACATCTCCCTTCCCAGTATTAGCATTATCAACTGCTCAATAGCATTGGGCAGTGCCACATATATGTGCTACCAAATGGAAGAAAAGAAAGAAAAGGACAAAGCACATTTTATTTTTGTCAGACACAAAGGATAAAGAAACTATTTCCTGCATTTCACTTAGGAGACAATCACTTTTACTTTCTGAAATAGTCATTTGTCTGAGCAGATTGTACACACCATTTACTCTTTTATGGTTGTATTGGAAGAATTCCAGTAAATGTGGAAAACGGGGCAAACAGAAAAAAAATTTTGCACAGTACTTTGCAACAAACTGAACAAGGATTTTCCCTGTACACCAACCAGACTGAAACACCCAACCATTTAGCTGCAGGTGATTATGCAACAGAGCTCCTCAGGCAAACACTCACGACTTGTTCTGCAATGAAATCACATTGCGATGATGGAGTGTGTATAAAACTGTCGGGATCCTCTCCTACACCACTATTCATGACAGGTGACAGCGATTGATAGGTTCAGATTATTGGAAGGTCGGGGGTCTACATATGTGTGTGCGTGTGGAGGGGATAATGGCTTCATGCCAACTTAACGGTTGGTAGCCAGAATAACACACACACACACACCACACACACACACACACACACACACACACACACACACACACACACACACACACACACACACACACACACACACACACACACACACACACACACACACGATATAATGGTTTAGTGCTCTCTGAGAGTGTGTGTGAGAGACATGCCCCCACAAGGCATACTCAAGCAATCACTCAGGGTCAACCTCTAACTAGCCAATTAGAATTCAGGAACAAGAGGGGTGGGAAAAGCCGGGGGGGCCAGGGAGCAGGCAAACTGGAAGAAACTCCCTTTTTTCTTCTTTTTTTACGATCCAGAGGCCTTGAACCGATTAAACAGAACTACATGCATAATGACACACACCCACAGGTGTAGATCTCAACATAGGGAACATATTCTCCTCAAACCTCATACCATGATGTTGGCCCCCAACCTGTGTCACAGTGCTTTATGTTCCACCAAGAGCTAAATTGGGCCAAACACACTAAACTGCATCTTTTTCACTCCACCCTGTCCCTCTTCTGTAACACTTCTTGATGTTTAGACAAGCTTAGGGTGGAAATGGTCCCAACTCTAGATTGAGTTACAAAACCCCCACCCCCTTCAAATACTGACACATACCCAGGAAGCAGTAGAAGGGATACGACAAGTAGAAAAAGAGGAGAACAGGGCCAACTGAGTGAGTGTTTTCTGCTTTCTTCCAGCACTGACCTGTGGTGGCAATGCAGTCAAATCCAACAAAAGCATAGAAGCAGGTAGCAGCTCCCGATAGGACGCCTGAGAAACCAAACGGCATGAAGCCGCCCTCTCCTAAACTTTCTTTGGTTGGCAGGATTTCTGTCAGACTGAACAAGGAAGGAAAGTATTATTAAAATTAGCAAAGAATAACCTGTATGTGATAAAAGACATTGAAAGGGTCAGTTCACACAAATTACAAACAAACTATGTCGTAAAATCTGTGGATTACCCAGAGTAACTGAGAACCATTAAGTATCAAATATAACATAGGCTGTTTCACAGAAACGTATTTCAAGTTTAAAGATAATAAATTGCAATATATCCAGAATATCGAAATATGTTGAAAAACGCAATAATATCGTATCGTGACATACATGTAAGTATCATAAAATTATCGTATCGTGGGGCCTCTGGTGAATCCCACACCTAGTTCTTACTTGAGGCTGGAGTTACTGGTATTATTGGCATGTAGGATCTCTTCAGGGTCAAGCTGCCAGTTCTTCAAAGTACCTTTGACCAGACCAGACACCACCATGAACAACAAGACTAGGACGTTGATACACGTAAAAACCTTGTTCACCATTGCTGACTCTTTGACCCCAAATGCCAGCAGACCTAGGAAATAGAGAAGACATGGAAAGGAAAAAGGAAATTACAACTTGTTTCGGGGAAGAAGACTGATCTGGAGAGGCAATAAATTTAACTTCGTACAGAAGTTGTGTACTCAAATTTGACAACCAAGATTCTGTAGAGAATATCTGCCACAGCAGCAATGTCAACAAGTTACACGTGTACAAAGTTCAACCGTTGGAAAGAGGGACTAGAAGAAATATGTTTTCCTACCTGTGAGGGTGATTATGATGACAACAGCAAACATGTCAGGGTACTTTGCCAATACACCCGGCGCATTCATCGACATGTACTCTCTGCAGAACTGCTCTATGCGCTTCCCTACCAACTCGTCGAAGGTAGCGCTCCATGCTCGGGCCACACTGGAGGTACCTGAGATGGAGAAAGACCGGTTGAGGTAGGTTTTGTGGTGTCTGTGCTTTTGGTTGTCTTGTTGTACCCTCTCATTCTGTTTCTTTATCTGCATGTGAACACAAACAACAAAAAAAGGAAACAACATAGTAGTAAATACAGCGTTCCATGATATTTACCAATGATATAGGAGAGGATGAGGTTCCATCCAGTGATGAAGGCCCAGAGTTCCCCTACAGTCACATAGGAGTAAAGATAAGCTGAGCCTGTCTTTGGAACACGGGCTCCAAACTCAGCATAGCACAGACCGGCCAACACTGAGGCCAAGGCTGCTATCAGGAAAGACAGCACAATAGCAGGACCTATGGGGCGGGACAATATATCATATGATCAGAGGCTTTAAGATTTGTCTTACAAGACGTCTTCTTTACATTTGCAGCAATGTTAACTTACCTGAATTCTCTCGTGCAACAGCGCCGGCTAGCACGTAGACGCCAGCGCCCAGGGTGCTGCCCACGCCCAGGGCCACGAGGTCAAAAGTGTTGAGGCATCGGGACAGGCGGGAGTCCTCTGTGTTACAGTCCACCACCTTCACCCTCAGCAACTGCTTCCCGAAACTCAACAGCTTATCCAGCGCCATGGATCACAGTCTGGCCTCAGGGAGGTTGACCGGGGTTCAGAGGTCACAGACACCCTAGTGGGAGAGAAAAGATGAGGGACAGTGATTTAAAGTTCCCCACAGTTATAGTTGACTCTGTTGCTTAAAAATAAGACCAGAATTTTTCAATAAACACTGGTCACACAGTGATTTTACATGGGGGGGTGTTATATAACACAGCCCAAATCTGCAATGTTTGACTACTAGCCAAAAAAAAAGAAGCCTATAGGGATAATCCATCTTATTGCTGGATACGTTGCTGACATGTGTTACATAACTCAACTCACAAGAGAGGAGGCAAAGCCCTCGAACCAACAGTTCACAAAGAGAATCGTAGAAAACACTTTCTCGAAACATGCCGCGGAGGCTCATCATCACATAGCGTTACTCCTACATATAGCAGCAGAAACTAAACCCACGAAGACTGTTATTATTTACCTTTGCTCTGGTAGTACAATACAAACAAGGACAATGCGCTACAGTAGTTTCAAACTATCTCTACCCTCTGGAGGCAGCTGAAAGACTTATTTCCTAAGTGGTTGCTGAGAAGATACTCTGTGTCTGTCCAACATGCCATGCACATTCCTCAGTGCTGAGTTCACAAACTGAGAGGTAATACGTGGTGTGTGGATGGAGAAAAAATACAGAGGGCAGATGGAGAAATGAAAAGGGGGGGAAGAGGGGGGTATAAACAATGTCCTGCAGCTACAGTATGTAAGTTGTGGCGGTCTGATAGAAGTCCAGAGTGACATGCAGCGGCACAACACTGTGACCCCTTCCCAGATAATGACACCTCTCCACATGAGGACATAAACCCCAAACGGTCATGTCATGTGGACAGTGCAACAGTCATGTCACACCTCATGGAAACTTCCACATAAGGGTAAGCTAAGGTGACGACCTTGTGGGTTTCGTTTTCTTTCCAGAAAACATTCAGTATGCTCAGATACAACTTTCCTTCCTGGAATTAGACCACGCATAAAAAATAAATAAATAAAATGTCTAAGGGATATAAATTACTTGTATACAAAAAAAGCTTAAATTTGCATTAGGAGAAGTTTACTGTTAGTTTTCCTAGAAAACCGTCAAACACAACCAAAACACAACTATTGCTTTCCTAGAGTATGATATGCCTGACATGCAACCAGCCACATTACTATAATATATAGTATAGTCTAATCTATAGAGATCTAAAAAAAAAAAAAAACATTTCCAAAACACTTTCTATATTATCTATATATTCTATATTAAGAAGCTGTCTAAACGCTGACCAAAAATACTGCCAGTGATACTGACACGATTGTTTGTGGTTGCACCAAATTGTGCACCATAATCAAGCTGAAATTAGTCAGAAGACATTACATTCAGCCACTCCCACCTGCAGCTGCTATTTAGTGTTGCAGATGTCACTATTGTCTGCGCGGTGTCACTGATAATAAATTATGTTGCATGTCAGCAGTAAGGCTCGCTGAATGTTCTTTAGAAATGGTGTGGAAAGGTTTACACAGGTGCAGGCTCTCCTATTGTACCATCGTGGTACTGCCCACCATTAGGATCCTAGAACATGATGATGTTGGTTTTGGAGCTGATTAATTAATCAATTAGTAGACAGAAAATTAGTAAATGTGCTTTGTTATTAAGGAGAAATGGCAACATTTGCTGGTTCCAGCCTCTCAAGTGGGTCTTCTGATAGTAAACTATTTTGAGGTTTTGGACTGTTGGTCAGAAAAAACAACTAAGATGTCACATTGGGCTTTGGGAAAGCTGTAATGGGCATTTTTATAGACCACAAATGTATCTATAAAATAATCAAAATATGAATGGATAATCGTTAGTGGCAGCCCTAGATTATTACACATCTCATTACAGCATTTTGGAGATAATCATACCCAAATAAAATTCCTCCCAAATGAAAATTTAAATGTTTGTGTTGCATTTACTCAAGATGCAAATAGTACTATTATGCCATTATTGTAGCAAAGCTATTTGCAATTTTGTGTGGAGAGTTGTGAAAATGTATCTCAAACCGTGTGTGTGTAATCAGATTTGCAAATGTGTAAAAGAATCTCTAAATGCAAACTGAGAGTTGTGAATGTATAATAATAATAATAATAATAATAATAATAATAATAATAATAATAATAATACATTTATTTTCTAGACACTCAAAGACGCTTTATAGTTTTGGTTACATAGATACAACAAACAGACAAGCTACATAGACAAGGTTACATAACAGACAAAAGAAACAGGAATAGTATACAGGAATTTGCAAATGTGTATTCAGAATCTGTGTGCGTAATCAGATTTGTATATGTGTAAAAAAAAAATCTGCAAATCTGTATTTAGATTTACAATGTCCTGAGAAATGTATAGAGAAATAAATGCGTACACAGATCTGTAAATGCGTACACAGATCTGTAAATGCGTACACAGATCTGTAAATGTGTAGACAAAGCTGCGTACACACCGACTGGAGGTATGTAGGCTGTATTTCTACTTAAGCACAGTGCGAGCAGAGCGCTAAAGACAAATCGCCACACGCATTTGCAGAGCTGTAGCAAAAGTTGCGTGTAAAAAGACAATCGAGAGGCCTGCTGAGTTGTTACTGATGACTGTATTTCCAGCTCTTTTTTCAAATTTAAAAATCTGATTATGCATACATGGATTCTAAATACACATTTACAAATCTCAGTACGCATTAAGGGATTATTTACAATTTGATTATATGCACACACGGATTGAGATACATTTCCACAACTTTCTCCACACATTTGCAAATAGTTCTTTTTTCTTTTTGCTACAATATTGGCACCATATACTTTTTACATATTCAGTAAATGTAATTGCATGCTTAAGAAGTGCAAACAAAGAGCAAATTAACAGTAAATCTAGAGAAATGTCTTTCTGTTGACAAAAAAAAACTATAACGAAAACAACTGTTGCACAAATAATCCATTAAATTACTGGTCCAAACCAACAGCAGTAAGACATGCTTACAGTATATCATTAGAAAATAAGTAGCTGATAATTACACGGCTCGTGTGCCACATTATCGTAAAACCCGGGAAGGTCATTAACAAAAGCTAAGAATGAAAACACTATTTAAATATCCAGGACTAATCTTACAGGAACACACACACACACATACATGCACATAAACGCAGAAGAAAGTAACCTATATGAACCACATGACCCCTCACTGACCTGGGTACTGGGATGTATTATAAGAAGGTATACAGTTCAGTACAATCAGACCAAATAATGACACCTCAAACAGAAGGAAGTCTGACTTCAATACACCATCATATTTGAAACATTAGGCACAACAAAATACACGTACAATGTCAATGCTGCAGATCAATGTCAAAATGCCAATAACCTATGCCCACATGTTGGAATGAGAAAATACATGGAGTACTTACTTGAAAACCACTTACCGATGTGCTTCACCTGTTGATCTGAGTGAAAAGTTTTAAAGAACGCTGACTAATAGTGATTAAAAGACGTATTTGTTAACTATTCTTCAAGCTGCTGTGAACACTGCAGCGCGTTTGACAGCAGCCGTTCTAAAATAGAATCTGGAGGAATCACATGGCTTGGCTATTCCAAGCAGTGCGCGCATGCGCGCGCATACACACACACACACACACACACGCACAGTCAAAATCTAGCAGAAGCTGGCTGACCGTGAACACCTTAATAAATGTATGACTCTGGATACCTGTAAACTCTTATATAATTAGAGTTGCAGTTGCATGGATGAAAACAGTCACAGTAACAGTGTATCTACAAAAGCAGTAGCTTTTTTATGAAATTTACCCCAGCAAGCTCCAACAAGTGGCTGCATCCAGACAAGCCTTTGCATTGGTGTCACTCATGCATCTATGTACATAAATGCATACTGTACATGCATGCTTTGTTTGAATTCCCTGTAATTAAATAATAATACCACTGGAATAAATAGTAAAGTTTCAAAAGTGTAGGGATTAAAGTTACAATAAAAAAAGCATGGTCCCTTCTTATCTCAGTGTACACTCACATACACACACATATCCGACCCAATGTCACTTTAAAAGTGTTTTGGCAGAGAGTAGAGCAGATGAGATGTGGGTAGAGAGCAGAGCCCATCAGTGGGAGGGAGTGGATGAACCGGAAAGGGGGTGTGAGCCTTTGAACCAATGAACGTCGACCATAAATATGACACTGCTTGACATTTAGGATGGCTAGAAGTTCTTTTCAATACCACCTACAAAATAACTAGGTTACATTTTTATTAAATTGCACAGCATTATGTTGGAGGAATAAAAACATGTATGTTGGTGGATTGTTTTCCTGTTTTGGGGTCATTGAGTTCAGCTTTATGCCACATTCACTATAGGCGTCCAGCTGAGTGGAATCATATTCTGAAGGTGGGTTCAGTAAGGAGAAAGAATGACATGCAACAGCAGAGTGTTGAGTGTAAACAAAGTGATGTGTTGCTGCTTGACCAACCATGTGCTCACTGGGTCACCTTGTGCTTGTGCTGGTGGATTTCAACAATGCCTTTGAATCAGTCGGTCAGATAGTTTGACAGTAAAAGGCAAAGACATAGGCAGCCAAGTTTTGACTATAAAAAAGAATGATCCTCCATGATCATCCATGCACTTTACATACACCTTACATTATGACATTTTCACACCTCATTCCTTTTTCTTTGTTTAAAGTTAATAGTTTTGATTTACAATAAAGTATCTTTTTGATTGGCCTATACTTGTTGTTGGTGTCCCCTCATTTCTTTGCCACAGGCCATGAGCCGGTTTGTGACAAGTGGGACATGAGGACTTGAAAGCATATGAAAGAAAGCAAAACAGATATCTCTGTTTAACACTGGAGTCTCTTTGCTGATTATTTGCTGATAATTTGGGCAATCGCTAAAGATTTGGGATATTCAGAAGAAAATGTGCAAATCAGAATATCTAAATTATCCAGTTTTAAACCTATAATATGTTTACATATTATTCAAAAGTTGAAAAAAAAAAAATTGTACACACTGTAATCCATGCAGCTACATTTGCTTACATTTTGCACACAGCTCGTAGCCTGGTTGACACCAGACCCTTCTCAGTTGTAGAGCAAATCTCGAATTTGCCGGAAGTTCGTCAGGGTTTACCCAGGCTACACAGCTCAGGCAAGTCAACATCAAAAACCGATCCATTGCAATGTGTTTCATCCCAACTGTGAGTATAAACTAGATCCACACACTATTCACAGCAAAGTTCACAAGTTATGCTGGTATTACTAATTATACAGGCAACCAAACATGTAGCGTGGAGATGCAGCAGAGAGGAAATATGAAGCCCTAGCATCTCAGGGAACCTGGAAAGCATCCACACACACACACACACACACACACACACACACACACACACTTCAGTGCATTTGTATAGGCAACAAACAGCCCTGCAGTCAGCAACTTGCACGCTAGTGACCCACTTCCAGACCAGCTAAAGTTAGACCGACTGAAACTGCTTTTGCCATGAAGATCTAAAAGGTCAACTCTTGTTACCGAGTCATTCTGAAAATATAGTTAATATTAGAATATAAAAATGCTGTTGTTAATTCAGCAATTATGTCACTCTTTTCGTCACACTTTCTTCTGATTCCGCTTTTACCAAACAGTGTTAATGGGCTGTCACTTATGCCGTATTTCCAGCTGCTTTTTCAAATGCCAAACTCTGGTGAGAATCCATTAGGCTGAGGCAGGTAGTCATTCCTCCTCATCAAACTGGAACACTGTGTAAGCTTTATAATACTATGATAGTTCACACTGTTCTTGTATTATTGTATGTTTACCACAGGAGACTTGACCTTTCCACTTTTATTTTTCCAGAGGATTAAAGTAACAAAGTGTACTGACAGGTTACAGACATCAAGACTACATCAATCTTTTTTTTTATGTTTAAGCCACAGCTAGCCTAATTACTTTTCCTTTACCGTGAGTACATTTTCCACCACTTCTAATTTGCGGCTTGCTCTGCATGTCAGTGCCACTTGCTGCTTTCACTCTAGACCAGTGGTTACCAAACTTTTTTGCATCAACGACCCCCTAAACGATACAAATTAAACCAAGGACCATTTAATAAGATTTCGTCCCAGGATCCCCCTTCTGGTTATAGATGTTTTATTAAAAAAAGTATATAAAAACACATGGCCAAAATATTCATACATTCTGTCATTGTGTTACTTTAAGAATTATAGTGAAAATAAATTATTCCCTATTTTGCTGGAGACCCCCTTAAGGACCCCTGACCCCACCAGCGCCCTAGAATATATTCACCACCGTCCCCCTACAAGGTTGCAAACCTCTCATGGCTGACTTCAGACCAGTTTTGAATCCAGGATAGTTGCATTCCTATACTCCAAATCCCACAGCCACCCCCTTCCTCACATGCATCACCAGCTCTCTTTGGTCGGCTACACTCTACTGACACAGTCCAAGCCAGTCTTAACCTTAACACACCCCAGGGGCCACCGCTCTCATATTACATAGTTACAGACAATGCAAGTAGCCCTTAAATGTAGAACCACCCAAACTACTGGTTCTGCATCATTATAACTAAGTTGCAAGTTGCATGAAAAGGAAATTGTGCAACAAAGTTTAGTTTCTTCGGATTGTGAAGCCCCATTCACAGGCATGCGACAGGAAACAGAACCACTTGGGCTTCTATGAAGCAGTGAAAATGGGGTCCGAGCAAAACGAACATGTGGTTTACAGCATGGGTGCTTTCGTGTATTCACGCACCCATTCCATTTTACGCAAGGGAAATTAGTTTCTCTACTGCTCCGTAGCTGGTGTGCATCACCTTAAAATCTACCCTGAGGCACAGATACTAAAAAGTTAGTAATTACACACTGCTTATCTATTTGCATGTGGCTATGTAGCATAATGCAACGCTGTAAGAGTATTACCTTGTAGACCCTCCGGGCGCGCATGAAGCAGTGATCCAAGATTTCGAGGTGTAGAACGCAAAACTGCGTCGACACAGGGTCGTCGGCAAAGTTGTAAAGTCTCTCAGGTGGTAAGGAGTTTAAAGGGTTTCGGGCTGCTCTGTTTTAGCGCGTTCAGATGGAGGAGAGGCAAACAAGCGGCCCCGCCCGCTCATTACCATAACTGTTGTGCAATAGCCATTAAAGGCCGTTTTATTGTCGTTTGTAGTCTCAAACTGCATTAGTGACAACAGCGCTGTGCATGAAGGTCTGGCAATGCTTGAGTAGTTGTCGACTGCCACAAGGGGCAACTGGCTGAATTTGTTAAGAGTTTTGATCATTAGACAGGCAATCGGCAATATTGAAGAACTTTGACACGGAATGCAACGTCACAGCTGCTCAGTTAAAAAATGTTCCTTATTGGACATCATTTTGAATTGCCCCTTTTATGGTCAGAATGTACAAAAATGGAAGAGCGCCACCTAATGATCCACAGTTTTCACTTAATTGCAACAAGACAGTGATTTATTCAAATGCATATTTTATTCACAGGCAAATACAATACTAAACCAAAAGTCTTAGAAATACAAAGCTCTCAGCTGTAGTAGGGTCATCAGGGCAGTCCACATGTGACACAGGAGAACTGTAGGGTGAAGTGGGAGATCAAAGAACAATGACAATATCAACTGCCCTACAGAGTTCTGGGAGACAAGTTGGTTGTCTGTCTTTGCCAGTGTGCAATTTCTACCTTTTAGCCAAATAGAAAGTTATTTTGGCACATATAGAAAAGTAGAGCATGTGAGGGAAATAATGGTGGTTATGCAGTCTTTACAGGTAGCCAGATTGAAGATGGTGTTAATTTAGAGATCCGATAATTTCCAAACATATGCCAGTAACCCATGTCAACAACTGTACTCTTAATAAATTATGCATTTAAAATATTGTCAGCATGTAGTATAACAGAGATGTCCTTTAGAGCTGACAATACAAGGCCTCATTTCAGCGTCAGTCTTGTGTTGAGCATATGAGCCCACCTTTCTATACATTATTCACAATATTTACACCAAGGTTTTTTACCATCTCTTTTCAGGCAAGGTAGCAACAGTTGAGTTAAATTTCAAATCCATTAATGCACACTTTTTTTAGGACTCCAACTTAGTGACCCCCATGACTTCAAATGTGCTGAACATGACAAAAGATGAATGAAAAGTTGCTGTTGCCATGTCCTTCTCTATGACTTGGCTTCCAAAAGGGGCTTGATGTCTTTAATGCCATGCTCGGCTGCCACAGTGATGATGTGGTCCAGGGCATTCATCTGGCCTAACATCTTCACGACCTCTTTGACTTGGTCCCTGTTGGCAGATATATGTTATGTAAGAAGCAGTATAGAGATAGGGCACATTTAAGTCCTGCTCACACCGGAGGGGAAAACAATTCGTCGCTCTCCATGGACTTTGTACTGCGTGAAGGTTCCTCCTTGTCAATTCCGTCTGCTTGCAAACAACAGAAAAATGCCTAAAAGCTGCTGTGTGGTGGGATGCACTATCAACGAAGCAAAGCTAACTATATTTCTTAAAAAGGAACACGCCGACTAACTGGGAATTTAGCTTATTCACTGTAACCCCCAGAGTTAGACAAGTCGATACATACCCTTCTCATCTCCATGCGGGCTGTAAAGCTGTCTGACGGCTCCAGCGGCATCAGCCCATCACAGAACAGGCAGGTGTATGGTTCCAGTAATCCTACTGCTCCGAATAAGTGACAAAATAACGCCAACATGTTGTAATTTACATGTAGAGTACACAGCGTGTACAAAAAACAACGTAACATGAGACACAGCCATCTTCTAACCGTAAACAAACCGGGAACTATATTCTCAGGCGGAAGAATATAGTACTTGGGCGGAGTGATATGCTCGCAGCAAGCCTGTCTGAGAATATAGTTCCTGGTTTGTTTACAGATAGAAGATGGCTGTGTCTCATGTTAGCTTTTTTTTACATGCTTTGACTCTACAATCACAACATGTAAATAGGAACATGTTGGCGTTATTTTGTCACTTATCTAGTCGAGCAGTAGGCTGAGTTGGAACCAGTTACCTGCAGGATCTGTGCTGGGTTAAGCTAATGCTGGAGCCGTCAGACAGCGTTACAGCACGCACGGAGATGAGAAGGATATGTATCGACTTGTCTTACTCTGGGGGTTACGGTGAATAAGCTAAATTCCCAATAAGTCGGCGTGTTCCTTTAAGCTAAAGCATTTTGACAGTATGCAACTTGTGCTATAGTGGAATGTGGATAAATCAGAAAGATATGCAGTATTATGAGCGGAAGTGCCTTAAGGCCGTTTTATGCTTCTGCATCGAATCGACAGCGTAAACCCCCCCTGCAAATCCCTCTGTGTCTATGCCGGACCTAAGCCATAGACTGACGTGCACCTCTCGAAAAATATAACTACACGTCGCTCGGCCGTGTCTTGGAAGCGTTGCATTTCCCCAGACTCATTTCCTGGTTCTCCTTCTCCATAAACAACATGACATCAAGGAGAGGGTTAACGTTTCCTGCTACAGATTTCCCACCGTGGTCAGAAAACACAGGGGGGGGCAATTTGTTTCTCTCACTATGACTCTAGAGTCGGCACTCGCTCCGAAGCTAATCGCTGTCACTCTCTCCCCCCAGTCCATGGTTGCATATTGTTGCAATGAATGTTTTCCCTTCCGGTGGGTGTGGCTTTCAGAGTATGACCCATAGAACCCCATAGCATTACAAGGTAGTGATCAAGGGAGTCATCTAAGAACACTAATTAGTAAATTGTTATTATGTCATTTGACAAAACAGCACTGGCAGTGCAATCTTTTATTGTATCCTTCGAAATGCACCTTCCATAAAATTACAGCAGATAAAGCGATAACAGAATTCAAGTTCCCCAATTTAGACAATTAAATTGTATATGCAGAGTCTAGCAAAGCCTCTTACTTGGCAGTGCGCCGCTCCACATCAGACCCACCCAAACTGTTGCGGTGCAATGAGTTGGCCATGTGGGTGAGGAAGCGACAGAACGGCTCCAACTGAGGCAACGTCTGCTGGCCTTTCAGTCCAGAGAACCAGTGCACAGGCAAACACTCCACCACCTGAAAAAGGTAAAAGAAAGAGTTAAACACTAGCTCTGTGTCACCCTGTTTAGTGAGTCATAAACAACCACGCTTGACCACCTGCTCCTCCACAGCAAGTGTGTTTGTCAAGTTAAGGCTGCAAGCTGTAAAAAAGGCACAGGAAAGTGGAGTGCAGCCAATCACATTGGCCTGGGCTGAGAGGCTTGCATTTGAAAATATTAGCACCTTTCATCAAATTGTCGGATCCAGGAGAAGAGCCAGTTTCCATTGCTCAGGCGGCTAAAACAATCCTCTTTTTTATTTTTATTTTAGACTGGATAGGCACATCATGTACTATTAAATACAGATAAATAAGATGTCTCTTGAATAATTTTGAAACCATGGAATCAGGAATCAAATATTTAAAAAAATGTGCCAACAGTGTGGGCTTCTTTATATAATAAAATGGACCTCATGCAATCTGTGTATACCTTTTCAAATTGTAATTAACATGAGACCCCCTGAATATAAGTTGAGGGGCTCTTGTACTATGTACCTGCTCGTAATGATGTTGCTCTCTGTCAACCGAGTGATAGGACTTTAAATGTATGGTATTCTCATGGTTGCACATTGTAAATCATTTCAAAACAAGTCACAAGCATTCTGACTGTATGAGCTCTGCTGTGTCTTTTTACACATGAAGCATACAACTACAAAATAATTGGTGTGTCTCATACCTTCTGGCACTTTGGAACATTGTCCTCCCCAGTATCCGTGGTCTGCAGTGCAGAGAGGATGTATCTATTCAGAGTGCTGTCTAATGCCAGATCCCTCAGACAGGAACTGGATAAAATACCTTCCCACTGCAGGATGTTGCCCAGCAGCTAGGACAGAAAAACAACAGCACATAACGTCAATATCCCAGTAGTTCCATTAGCTGCCACAGAAGTAAATGTTACAATCAGTGGTTAGTGTACAAACTACATCAAGGACACACACAAACAGTTGTAGATGGAAAGCATTTATAGTTGTCAAGTACTGTAAACACCTTTCACACATCCTTTCTGTATGTGGTGTGACTTCCAACAATCATTCAGGACCTTCATTTGAAGGTAATGGTCAGTGTAATTAGTATTGGAATAAATTAATTAATGTAAAAATACTCTCTTAACTCCTTTTGTACATACCTTCACACAAGACCAGAACTGCCTCTGGTAGAATAAGTAAGGGCCGCTATTCTTGTTCTCCAACACACTTAACAAAAGCGAAAGCACGCGTTTAATCAGTTATGAAGTCTTACCATATTAATTGAAAAAAAATGCAAACTGGAATTCCTCTAAAGTTAACAATTGTGTAACATACTTTTTGGGGTAGAGTGGAAGGAAGACATCTTCATCCAGAGTCCGCCTGGTCCTAAAGACAATAGTTTTCAAAAGTTCCTAATAGAGAAAAAAAAGAAAAAAAGAAAAGGAAATTAAGAAGACAATAATTCTACCACAAGAGCCAAAGTAATCTCCTATTTTGCAGACGTAATACAACATATTTATGTAGGTAGTAAGAGAGTGGACAGTACCTGTGTGTATCGGTTGTCCCCATGCAGCACAGTAGGGTAACCTTTCATTATTCTGTGAATGAAGCCCACCAGCATGGCTGTCTGACTGTTTGACAGCGGGTCCCACACTTGCTCTGCCAACACTGACACGCACAAACCAATACATAAATACACATGAGATATTTGGTACTGGCATGTATTATTGTGCCAAGCAAATCTCAGTATGCTGGGTGCAGCTGCGCGGTTACTCTACCTGTCAGTTTGGAGAGGATGACCTTCTCCACAATAGCAGGCAGCAAGCTGATGTCCCCGTCTCCCCTCTGCAACGTGCTGTGCTCCTCAAAGCCGTAAAACAACAGCGACTCAAACCAGAGCATGTACTCAAAATTTGCACACTGAGCCTGGCCAGGGAAAAAAAGTGGATTTCAGAATTCACCCCTCTCATTTAAAAAGAAAAATGTTACACTAAAAACACATGCCTTACCTCAAGAGGGTTCCATGTAATCAGCTGCAGACGGACTAAAGGGTTAAAGAGTTTGGGCAGACAGAGGCCTATGTAAGCATCTCTGTAGCAGTTGGCATATTCTCTCCTCCACACTTCAAAACGGGATTTGATGCAGTCAAGAGAATGAAAGTCCTCCACCACATCTTCAAATACTTTCTTGCATTCCCGGATGATACGATCTGGATGGGATGAAAAGCTTTAGTTAGGTATGAGACACAGAATGACTGCCAATTCTCCTCATTATGGTCGATACTGTAATTTTTGCAGCCAATTAATGATGTACCTCTCTCCATGTTGAAGCTGGTGATGTCAGTAGAGGTCTCCTCATCATCCGATGATAAGCCTTCTTTATGCTCAGCCCTCTTTCCATTCTGCTCTCTAGCTTGTCGCCGCCGAGTTCTGCACCCACCCACAACCACAATGGCAGACAATTAAAACCAATGAAGAATTTATGATAAACTGTAACCAACTTGGTACTAAAATTACTCCCTCAAATTGAGATCGCTTGCATGGCAAACCTATGCTTTACAATCCAAGATACAATCATGGCTGTATTTTTGTGAATAAAAGTGCAGAAAGCTCAGATGCGAGTTTTGGCAATTTGTGGTCTGAGGCAAGCACAAAAACACAGCCTACATGGACAATAGAGCCTGTGCCATTAGCCTGGAAACATTTAGCATAAATTCAGCCCACAAATCCTGGAAACATGTCTTTTGAATATGAGTGAGCGTCATACCGTCGTGCTTCTCTTTCTGCTATCCTCCTCTGACGACTGTTCTCTTGGTATGCTGTGCGGTCTCGACCAAACGAGTCCAGATTAGGAGCCATGACAGCTTTATCTGAAAGAGACAGGAGCCAGGTTAGAACCGGCATTGAAAAAGTTAAGACAACCCATAATCTTATTCTTGGCCCTCAACATCTCACACAACCAAAAGAGTACACACATTTAGAAATGCTTAAAAAAATTAGATGAGATAGGCAAGTGATGGGCAAAAGGAGGGTTTTAAAACGTATGAATAAAATCACAATATTGACCTAATAATATAAATATATATACAAAATATACAAAAAATAAAAAAATAAATAAAAGGTACCACCGGCAATAAAACATCTTATTTGTTACAAATGATTTTGGTTTCAATCATTTTTCTAGTGACTTACCTGGCTGCAACGTCCTACATGTTACAGTGAAAGTGACCGAGGACAAGTCACTAACAGATAGGTTTTTATCTTTACTTAGTGACTCAATGCTTGAGCTGAGTTACAACCACTCAGCTGACTGTGAGACTCGGCCAATAAAGAGTAGCCGAAACAGCTCCTCCCTCCCACCCCAAAAAAAAAAAAAAAACAGTTCTCATGTACGTACATGCTCACTCACTCAAAATCACATCTCCATTAACCATAACCACACTCATGAGGGAAACAGGGTGGGAAATTAACTAAGTGGCTGGTCGATGCCCAATTTTACCAGCCACTTATATTTTTTAACCAGACACTTTTTCCAGAATTCAAATTTATAAAAGAAAGTGCACTAGCATATTTACAATTGCTTCAATAAATTATTTTGTATTATTAAAACATATTTTATTAATATAATTTATTTATTATATATCTAATTTGAACATATGTGTCAGTGGCTTGTTGATCTTTACATTGTTAGTTAATTTCCTATCCTGGCCTGGGACACACATTCATAGGTTTGATAAAGGACTTATTGGACTTTAACTTATCATTGACCTTACAATAACGAGAATAGCTGGCCTCACGGCCTCACTGGCCCTACATGGTCACGGACTAGCGCTGAAAACTACTCGACTATGTGTGGTCAAAGCCCCGGCTGTGAACGGTTTCATTTCCTATAAGTTCTTCACAATAGAAGTCCTCCGTTATTTTGGTATTTGAATGTTTTTATTATGAAGCAGCAAAATCCGGAAATGTTGGGGATTCATTAGCAGTAACGTAACGCGACTCTTATAAGCATTGTTACTTAGCAGCAGCATTCTTTGACAAAAGCTGTCCAATCCGTTTCAAGGACTATTTTACAATCCACCCGCCACTGTGGCTGGTTTACAAGGCAAAGTCACCCACCACTTTGAAAAAATACCCGCCATTGGCTTGTGGCGGGTGCTAATTTCACACCCTGGAGGGAAACATAAATGGGGTTGTGGGAAACAAGAATGTAAACAAGAATGTGAACCACGCGCACACACACACACACACACACACACACACACACACACACACACGCACACACGCACACACACACGCACACACACACACGCACACACACGCACGCACACAGAACTAACGAGGCCGTTCAAATAAATCATAAAAACCTTCAAGATGGACTGACTTGAAAGGCTTGCAAACTCCGACGATTCATCTTTAATATCATCCTGTCTTCTCTGGACAAGTCGTGAGGCCCGTTGCCTTAGTAACTGGTGCATGGCAGCCTCCAGCTCCAGGACAGCAGGCACCTGAAAGATATGATGTCTTCTGTGACCTCTGACCCAAATAAAAGCGGGGCTCCGAGTCACAGGGATGCCTTGCTGGAGGGACAGGAGGAGCATGATGGGCAATATAAAACTGGAACCAAAATATCACTAGTGTCGGGTGAAAACGTAATAGCTCTAAAATATCCCATTTCCTTGAAGGAAAGCTTGAACACTACAGACATTTATTTAGCCAATGGTTTAAGCTGAAATATTGACAAACCAAGTTAAATGCATAGTTAAATGCATTAAAACCACACAATTTTAGTAAAATTGTAGAGTTGAAGGTTTTTACCCAACATTATCAATATACAGTTCCAGTCCTGATGTTTACACTGTATTCACTCCATACTAAGTCATACTGATAATGGTGGGTAAGTGTCCTGTTCCCATTACCTAACAGGGTTAAAACAGACATTAGTGTGGCATTAGCTGGCAGGCCATGTTCCATGTAGTTGCTGCTCTGCTGCTGCAGGAACAAGACTGAATTATTCTGTTCAGACATGCATTTCGATTACATTTCACTGGAATTGTACCTCATACGATTTCATGTGACAAATAAAATTGATTGATTGATTTAGTAAGTAACTATAGGTGAAGACAAATATAGATTGTGTCAGAGACATCATTTAATTATGTTTTCACAAATTGGACTTTGTTAAGATCGGACCTCTGTGTATATAGTTGGCTACGCCACTACACTGGGTTCTCTTACGGCTCCAACTCATTTTACACTAACTTTGTTTACTTTTGTATGTAATGAGCAGTATGAATTAATTATTTTATGAAGTAGCTGAAAACAACCAGATTCATTATGAAGAAAGAGCATTTTCTTTCTATACTAAAAACATTTGCAAAAGTATGTTGCTGAGATAATAGATCAAAGTCATAGTTCTGACTAAAATGAGGGTAGTTGTGAAGCAACTGGCATATACATGGATTGTGCTCCAAGTCACATTGGCTTTTCAGCACTGTTAATTAGTGTAATTAATCGTATCTGAAAATGTAACTAAGAACTAGGCTTTTCATGACTCTCAATTCATGTTTCCCAATGTAGATTTCTTATTAGATTAATCTCCTTATACATACATAAAGTGGTTAGAGATCACACAGACACAAAACAGCAAATCAGACAGCAGATAAATTCTCCCTCACCTTTTCACTGAAACACTCAAGCAAGTCTCCAACATACCCTCGCATCTCTTGCAAGAATTTATATTGTTCTGCATTGTCATTGGATGAGCCCTCCAGCTGCTGTATGGCGCTCTCAGAGGCAGCTAGGTCCTCTTTGATCTGTTTGTAGCGCCTGGCGTTTGAGTCGTGGCCTGCACACATTTGGCTGAGCCTACAGACATGACATACAGGGAAAGACAGTAATGATGACTTAGATGGGGCTGAAGACAAACAAAGCTAGTCTAATCTTAAGTATTGACATACAAACTAAGCAGAAATCGCGTTAGAGTGCCCCCATCAAATAAACAGAAGCATCATGAAAACTGATTAACAGGACACAAACAGCTAAAATAATGCACTCCTTTGTAGTTGTAATAAGGGGGAGGGACTAATGTAACCCCCCTCCAGACCCCCACATTCCCTATCTGGCCCTCAGATCTGGTGATAGCTTTCCTGGGTCTTCAGGATCACAGCACACAAGGCTGGCAGCAGCTGAGCTGAAGACTTATATTAGATGTTGCGGCATTTCACTGAACCTACCTATCCTGCAGGCGTTTCTTTACCAGATCAATGGATACCGGGGTAAGATCACTAATAGGGGTCCCGTAGTGAACTGAGCCATTGTCTGCTCGGCCAGTTGGCTTGGCAGTCTGCGGGGCCACAGTGCTGTAGGTAAAAGGCATGCTGTAGGAAGCGCCATAGGGTTGGCTCTCGTAGCTGTTCTGGTAATAGACCGTGTTGTCCTCTGGCTGGCTGCTTTGGACCTAGTCATCAGAAACAAGAAAAACCCATAACGCTTTTAGTACGACAACCAACTGCTGTTGTCTACTACCAATAAATTAGGGATGCAACTAATGGTTATTTGCATTATCAATATTTAGATTTTTGGGATTGACATATAACAGAGGAAAGCATTATTTAGCAGTATTTTACAGCTGTTCAGAGATTTAGCACAGCTTACCTGGGGTATGCTGATTCCTTTCCTAATCTGCTCCTGCTCCCAACGGCTCACCTCCTCATCCTGACCTGTATCCAGTGCCTCATCATCACTACCCTCAATACCTGTACATGTGAAAGGGAAGTTCATGTCTTAGAGACAACTGATTGAAAACAGTAGTAGTATATATTGAATAAACGGTCAGTGCACCATTTTCTTATAGTACCTATCTCCTCAGCGATCTTTTGTCTCTGGCTTTTGTTCTTGACACCGCTAAAGCGGATCCTCTTCTCTTCCTCATCTTCATCGTCGCTGGCATCTTGGTCTTCTCGTGCCATTCGTTTCTTGGGAGTCTCTGTCTCAACCAGAGGTGTTTCACCCCCCAGCTCTCTAGCTAGTTGCCGGCGCTTTCTGGCAGCATGGATAAATGCTGCATCGGGAATCTCCCCTGGAGTAAGAGAGAAACAGGACATGATGTAAGTACTTATGTTATTGTGTGAGTGTTCATTATTCCCTCACCGCAGCGGTCTTTTTGGTTTTGCTCGTTACCAACATTTTGTTGTACCGTTTAACAATTCATTGATATGTTCTGAGGGATGTCTTTGTGTCGCCGAGCTGTTAACTGGTGATTTTGTAGCACAGAATTTGAGTGGTTCTTTATGTCCCAGTTAGGCTTAACAGCAAATTCCCTTTGGATTTTGGGGGGTCACTTATGTGACATCCTGATGTGTTATTTAATCCACCAATGTAGCACAAGTATATTTTATATTTCACAATTATTATATTACAGTAAGTTGGTTGGTAGGCAGCTTTCAGCAGCAGTTCAGGTGGAAGGCGCAAAAAGTTCATGCCTTGTTTGGGTGAGTTTTGTTGAAGCTGTGGTCTTCGTTGTATTGTGCGTCTTTGAAAGATGTGGTTGGCTAGGGAGCCTTTTTGTTTGGAGGGACCATCTGGGTGCTGCGCTTAGTTAAGTGCATGTGTAATTCCAGTTCAGTGTGCTTTGGGTTAGCTGTAATTCTGAAGAGGCAAGGCATTTCAAAAGGTTCATATTTTTTTGTCTAGCTGCAGATCACTTGGTTGGACACTTGAACACTGGTACTAAATGTGTTAAACAATAAGAGTATTTTGGGTTAGGAGGTGTAACACTAGGCCACTGCCCAAAAACATCTCACTTATACGGTAAAAGATCTCACTGTTCCCAAGTTGTTGTTCGATTGTTGTTGTTTTGAAGAAATGGAAACAACCCAGAGTTTTTTTTCTCCTATTCTGCAATGTATGTGTTGAGGAGCCAGACCTTATTTTGCAGCTCTGTGGAGTAAGGTCTGGCAATGCGAGACAAATACAGACACAACCCAATAACCTTTTTTGAACTCTTTGCATGGCCCAAACCACAGGTTGATGTGATGGATTGTCAGGTGCACTTGGCTCTTAAATGTTGTGCTGTACCACTGTGTAGTCTTCTATCTGTATTGTCACTACAAAATGCTTTTATTAAACAAAAAAATAATTATATATATATGCTCATATGAGAGTTACAGCTGGAACACACAGTGGCGCGTTAAGTGGCGTGTAGTAATGCCTGGCCATTCATACCCAACGCGTATTTCTATGTGCTGGTCACAAAGTGATCCTTCTCCTCTCGGTTCTCTCTCTCCGATAAAAAGAGACAGGATGAGTGGGGAAAACTGTGGTAATTATAGCCTATATGTGGCTCGTGTGTGTGTGTGTGTGTGTGTGAGTGAGTGAGTGAGTGAGTGAGTGAGTGAGTGAGTGAGTGAGTGAGTGAGTGAGTGAGTGAGTGTGTGTCTCTCTGTCTCTGTGTGCCTGATCGAGTGTCTCGCTGTGAGAAGTCAAGACAGACCAAATCACCATGAACCTAGGAGTTTTATTTTGAATGCGTTTTATTTTTGTAGAGTATCCGGCTGCACTGTAGTCTTCCTGTATTTGATTACCTGCCTGGCTTGACACATTCCCTTGCGTACCGCGCAAGAAATAGGAGCTGCGCTATGCTGATATTAGCTACTCTTAAACGCCCGGTGTGTTTTGGCTGTTAAGACTGGTTGTGCCAGTGATGATAGCTGAAACGTTGTGCCAGTGATGACAGTTGAAACAATGAACAAGCATTTCAATTTGAGTGAGTGTGTGTGGGTGTGTGTGTGTGTGTGTGTGTGTGTGTGTGTGTGTGCGTGTGTGTGTGTGTGTGTGAGAGAGAGTGTGGAGGTGTGTGTTTGCTACCTGGTCTCAAGCTGCTGAGGGAAGAAAGTGTGTTGAATGTTGCTGCAGTGTTGTTGCTCTTGGAGACTTGACCTTGTGTCTGGCCACCTTGACTCTTTGCATCTTCCTCCTGCTCATCAGCACTATCCACCTCCATTTCCTCTTCCCCCTGTTCACTACCCGCTCTGCTGGTAACTTCTTCTTTGATTGAAACCACAGGCTGAGGTGGAACATCTAGAAAATCCAGATGCAGAGAAAGTTGAGGCAAGAGGATAACAGACTTTACAAACGTCCATTTACATTATAGCCATTTAGCCGATACTTCGGTGTGGCTGATATGAATACCTTAATTGTCATTGTACATGTACAACAAGAGTTCAGTGTACTGTACCATGCTACATAGGAGCAAAAAAGTAGATCTGTATCTGCAGATAATAGCAACATTTCCAAGTTAAAAAATGAAACCTTAGAAATTAGATTTAATTTGGGAGACAATTTAGCTAATGTGACAGCAGACACGGCAGATGTATCGCATTGACAGTGGGATATCCCACCTGATTTGATTTCCTGTTTGACTCCAGTCTTCTCCAAATCCTCCTTGTATTCTTTCTTCAGCTGTTTGACAATCTTCTTACTGTGAGTGGATTTCTTCACTCTGAACACTTCGGATCCTTCTGTTTACAAACAGTTCATGCGATAAAGTGAGCGGTGAGTCAAAGTTAACCATGCACATCATCCGGTGATCATAGAAATCAATCAAGAAAAGTACTTAACTATCTGTAATGATTGCAGTTACAAATACAATGCTGTATCCTAAGCAGAAACAAAAAGTCTAACGTTAGCTACTTAAACCTGTCAGGACAACACGCTTTCTTAAGCTAACCGGCAAGCTAACTTAGCATTGGTTTACTAAAATAGCTTACCTTCGTCATCGACGAAACTCAGCAAACTGGCTTTCGTGGGTCCAGGAACCGTAGCTGCTACGACGGCGGTTTCTTTGCCTTTCTTTTCTTTTTTGACAGCTCTTACACTGTTCGCGTTAGGCTGAAAGCCGTTGCTATGATAGTTATCCGTGCTGCTAGGTGCTCCAGGAACGCTGTAATTGGAAGTCTCCATAAACGGGATTTCCTCCACGGCAGGCCCAAACGATATCGGCGCCACTGACGGCGGCTGCCGACTCTCGTCCTGTTCGTCCTCGTCGGACTCATTCCTCCGTCGAAAGTTAGCTCGTTTCGCCTTTTTAAACATGATGTATTTTTGCTAAACGCAACAATGCATGGTCTAACGTAGGACACCTTAAAATTGTGCTTAGAGCAGAAGGAAATTATTTCCACACTGCCAGTCGGCCATTTTCTCTCGCGTTTCTTCTTCTTCTTTAAAATTTGAAGCTGAGCACATGCATCACCGGCATAACTCTGCCCTCAGCTGGTCAAAAGTGGTACAGAGGCGCAACAGTGACGTGCGAATGTAGGTTAACACTGAATCATTATTATTATGTTTATTGTTATAGCCTATGCGTATCGTTAGTCTTTTGTAGAACCAAACCTATGGAGGGTTGGTGGTATGTAACACTTGGTACCCCTAAAATCGCACATGTGCCCAGCCTGGCCCCTCCATTTGAAATAACCTCCACTTTATAAAGCTTTCAATATATCGTGATGGGGTTAACTAGTGCTTTATTTGAGATTACAGTAAAAAAAACAACAACAAAAAAATGTATATCCTGCCTAAATGTCAATTCTTCTTAAGTTTGTTTGCCACATGTAAGCCTGAGCACTAAAATAAAATCCAGTTTCTGCATTTGTGTCTGAGCTATTGCAATCATTGTGACAACTCATAATACATTTGAAAGATTTGACATTTGACAGTAAAACACACTATATTCTTATGTACCTTCAGAACGCAACTATTGTACTCAAGAGTGACACTGTGACATATAATAATACCTTTATTTATAAAGCACTTTTATGGGGTTGACTTTGACAGCCATTGTGAAATCAGCCCAATTTTTACTTTTTACTAGTTGGCCCTGTTTGTACAGCTGAGTGCTTGCCTATTTGGCCATGGACATATTGACTTGACTTAAATAAATAAAACCCATTTTGCATTGAGGTGTATTGTCATCCTATTTTATCTGATCACTCTATATAACATGTATTTAAGCTTTATCTGAACATTTATGACTGGTATCTAAGATTCGACAGGAGACATCGGATGAACTTTACTTTCAGAAGACACCTCTCTGGAAACATCTGGGATCCGTTATCAATGGGACCTCCTAGAGAGAGCCAGTTGGCATGAAGCCATTGGTCAAAGTATTGTTTCCTCCCCCATCTATGTTACACACATTATAGAATATATACCATGTTCAAACAAAGAAAGTCAGAAGACCACTGGAGAATCTGTGAAAACAGTCCTCTCCGAGCTCTGCAGGGCTTGTAAATTGATGCTGATTTCTTGGATGTGAATAAACCTTTATAATCAAGAAACAGTGTCAGCGGATTCCTCTCCACATAGCATTACAGCATCGCTACCAAATACACTACAGCATCCACATTATATGTTGTTGAGTTGGCTATCTATGCTTGTCCTTAGCAAGGTCTGTGGTCATCAGTTTATGTTTAAGAAGATAAATAGGCAGACAGATAGACAGACAGACAGATAAGTGAAATAATACCAGTTGAAACTGTTGAAAGACTTCCAACTGTATGACCTTCCCACACTTTTCTTACAAATTTATTTTCCTCAAAATAATCTCCTCTCATTTTAGCTCACTTTCATTCACCCCTCATTATCTCTGGGCTATTCCCTTCACTTACCTACTACCTGATGAAAGCTTTTTTGAAAAAATAGTCTGGAGAAGATGAAAGATCCAAATGCACACCTCTGAAATTGCACCTGATCTATATGTATAGTGGCATGTTGAACACATTACGGTCAGACAATATGGACAACGGAAGAGTTGAGAAGAGCATATGTCTCTCCTAATAGGAACAGATAATATGCATTCTGGACTACAACAGCACTCAGTTCCTTTAATAAATGCCAGACATGAGCTGCAGTTAGTGAGGGTCATTACAGAGCCATTACTTGACACAGTGTCGTGTGCGCTGTGGTAGTGATAATAACTGCTGAAATTAAAGTGTCACCATAGATGAAGCTGGAGTGATATGTTGTGATTAATTAACATCAAGATGACCCTTTGCCATTAAAACAATAATTGGAGATAAATATCTTCCCTTTGATGGTAGCGTTTCACTTTTAAAGTCCCAGAGTCCCCTTTTTGTCTCCATGACACATGCACATTCATCATTAGAGCAGACAATGTATTCTTATCCTATTGTAATGTAGTAAGTGCAAGAAGCCTATCCTCGGCTCAAACCAATCAATTGCTACTGAAAAAGCCATGGTGGTTAACATTTACTTCAGAAATCTATTTGTAAATGCAGTAAAGGCTGGAGTATGCTTGAAACAAACGAGTAGTGACCAAGTACAGTCAAGGAATGTACTATATGTGCTCAACTAATCAGGATAGCTTTACATCCTTATAATAACTCACTGAATTCCATATTAGATGATTGATACAAGTTTAGTTTATGTACAATGTT
The DNA here is from genome assembly GCF_010015445.1 of Perca fluviatilis. Classification (NCBI taxonomy): domain Eukaryota; kingdom Metazoa; phylum Chordata; class Actinopteri; order Perciformes; family Percidae; genus Perca; species Perca fluviatilis. Next base: position 20,229,903 of record NC_053127.1, read on the forward strand.
AAATAAAGAACAAAATGCAACCCGTGGTATTACGTAATATAGAATTTTTCCATTATGGGAACTTAACAATTTGTAACCTGGAGCTTCCCATAGCCTGATAATTTAAGAACTTGTGTGGCTTTGGTTCTTGGATATCTGTCTTTGAAAAAGCAATACCCCATTACTTTTTATTCTAACGGTGAGTAGTCCCCATTTCTTAATACTGACATTCAGATCCATTAATCCATTACAGTTTTTTTCGATTGCTTAACGACAGTGGGCACAACTGGAGTCACATGTGCAAAACTCTAACTACAGTCTCCACAGCAGCAGTTCATGTGGACCAAACTCTAGTTCGTTTTTCATTGCTTGAACACAGTTTTCAAAACTCTACACACTTATCCCATGACTTTAACCACAACATGCACAACACTGTAGATTTACAGCACTTTGTTCAAATGCTAACACACTGCTGTCAAAACTGTTTCACAGAATGTGTCAAACCACACATTCAAAACAGAATAGATTTCAGTCTGGTGCCTATCAAACACTGCTGATTGCAATTTTAGCTGAAAGCCTAAGCAGGTGTCTTGTTTTAGACTAGTTAGTGAATATATATGGTATTTATACAGAGAAAGCTCAGAAAGTCTTTTTTTGTATACAAACACCAAATAAGAAAGAAAACAATTCTACACTGTACTGTTTGAGAGAAATGGGTAAAAGAGCAAAGATACCAATATGTCCAGGTAAGATGTCTGAGGTTATATACACAGCTATAAAAAAAGTGAAAAACACTATATCTTTACAATAGTAAAACTGCATTCTTACTGTTTTTCAGAAAGTAATGGAGGTGAAAGCAATAGAAACACCACATTACAGTTTTTTTCGATTGCTAAATGACAGTGGGCACAACTGGAGTCACATGTGCAAAACTCTAACTACAGTCTGCACAGCAGCAGTTCATGTGGACCAAACTCTAGTTCATTTTTCATTGCTTGAACACAGTTTTCAAAACTCTACACACTTATCCCATCACTTTAACCACAACGTGCAGAACACTGTAGATTTACAGCACTTTGTTCAAATGCTAACACACTGCTGTCAAAACTGTAAACCACACATTCAAAACAGAATAGATTTCAGTCTGGTGCCCATCAAACACTGCTGATTGCAATTTTAGCTGAAAGCCTAAGCAAGTGTCTTATTTTAAACTAGTTAGTGAATATATATGGTATTTATACAGAGAAAGCTCAGAAAGTCTTTTTTTGTATACAAACACCAAATAAGAATGAAACAATTCTACACTGTAATGTTTGAGAGAAACGGGTAAAAGAGCAAAGATACCAATATGTCCAGGTAAGATGTCTGAGGTTATGTACACAGCTATAAAAAAAGTGAAAAACACTATATCTTTACAATAGTAAAACTGCATTCTTACTGTTTTTCAGAAAGTAATGGAGGTGAAAGCAATGGAAACACCACATTCATTTGTATTTAGAGATGATGCAGATATCCAATGTGATGAAGAAAACTTGCCACATGATGCTGGAGAGAGGCAGGATTAGTCACACTATTCGTTGGTACTGTTATGTACCTTTAGTTTCTTTTCCTCCAGTAATTCCATAAATTACTAGAGACAAAATACTTTATTGAAGAAAACTGCTGATTTTCATTCCTTCTTGTTTACCTTATGTAAAAATTTGTATGTTATACAATCTATATTTTTTCCTTAAATAAACTGTTGAGTAGTGTCAAGTCACTCAAATTGTTCAAACTGTAAAGATGAAAAAGTTTGTAATTTCTGTATTGGTGTTTGATGCTAGTGTTTTTACACTCAGTGTGTTCTGAGTGACAGTGTGTGTTATCTCAGTGAGGCCTGTGCATAGTGTTTGAGACGTGTGTTAAGAGTTGTGTTGCTTTGAATGAGTTTTGCAGGTGATGTGAACTGTTTAGCTCAGGTGACTGTAGGTAGTGCAGACTGTAGTTTGAGTTTTGCACATGTGACTCCAGTTGTGCCCACTGTCGTTTAGCAATCGGAAAAAACTGTAATTTGTATTTAGAGATGATGCAGACATCAAAAGGGAAAAAAAAAAAGCCCACAATGGGGGGGAAAAAAAAAGGGGGAGAAAAATTTTTTGGTTTTTTTGTGTGGGGGCTTTTTTCCCCCAGTAATTCCATAAATTACTAGAGACAAAATACTTTATTGAAGAAAACTGATGATTTTCATTCCTTCTTGTTTACCTTATGTAAAAATTGGTATGCTATACAATCTATATTTTTTCCTTAAATAAACCGTTGAGTAGTGTCAAGTCACTCAAATTGTTCAAACTGTAAAGATGAGAAAGTTTGTAATTTCTGTATTTGTGTTTGATGCTAGTGTTTTTACTCTCAGTGTGTTCTGAGTGACAGTGTGTGTTATATCAGTGAGGCCTGTGTATACTTTTTGAGACATGTGTTAAGAGTTGTGTTGCTTTGAATGAGTTTTGCAGGTGATGTGAACTGTTTAGCTCAGGTGACTGTTGGTAATGCAGACTGTAGTTTGAGTTTTGCACATGTGACTCCAGTTGTGCCCACTGTCGTTTAGCAATCGAAAAAAAACTGTAATACTTGTGCTCTGGTGAGCTGATAGTGTTAAAGTAGCTGAACAGTAAGGCAATCTCATCAGTTTAAACCAAGTTGGAAAGATAAAAGTGGCCTTTAATCACTCAAAGTTAAAATCAGACACACACACTTGGACTGATTGTTCTTTAGAGTTTCAACCAAACAGGGGCACAAAATTCATAAAAAATCCACTTGGGGGCACTATAGCCCTTTGCAAGCCAAACGCTGTATTATTTGTGGCCAAGGTTCATCCATGTATAAATGCTAATGGAATACAATGACATTTCCTGATCCAGTGAATGTATCTGAAACAAGCCAGCAAGAATATAGATGGCATCAATACTGCTACTCAAAGATTCCTAAGGCTCATCAAATCACTCCTCTTATCGCTAAGAGGAGGCTGTCGCTATGTGGCCAGTACGGGTGATTATTTGTATAAGAAAAGCAATGTAATTTTTGCGAGATGTAGCCTACATCATTATTTGTTTGGTTGTTGTGTGTGTTCAGGGGACCGTGGTAAAATTATGTCTTTCTTCTTTGAGGAGTGTAGCGGCAGTGGTGCCACTTTAAATTATCTCTGCAGGATACAGTAACTATAAAAGGAAGTTATAGAAGTCAAGGTTTCATTTGCACTGATGGAACAAACATCAGGGTTGAATAACCCAGCTTATTAAATACACAGTGTGCATGTCAAGAGGTAATGAAGATGGAATGAGAATGAAAAAAAAGGGGTGCTGTAATGGAAGGACAAGAGGATCTACACCTTCCACCTCTTACTGATGAATCCCATTAATGCAAGGCTATATATATATATATATATATATATATATACAGTATATTAGTTTAGACAAAATTTAGCGGTCAAAATTCATCCATTTTTAAAACAAACATTTCATCACTTAAAGCATGTCTGTATATGAATCATAAAAACCATGTGCTTTCATGAATGCAATCATGTTTTTATAATAGGGGGAGTCCATTTTCTCTAAAGAGAGAAATCTTATTTTGGAATTAGCTCTTCATACTCTCAGGTAATAACGTCCTTTGAAGACAGAAGATTAATGTTGTGATACAAGCACGCATGCACAAAGCAACAAAATATGACTACTGTGAATAACTAATTATACTTATCTCTAACGGGGGATCAGGATTTACTGAGGTAATTTCTGTTTAGACACTGTATGCTTTGTGCAAGCAGAGTACATTAATAAGAGTAGGAATAAAAAGAAGAATAACAAGTGCGTGCGCCATCCTGTACTGGCCATTCTTACTATCAATCACTAAGACGAAATCAAGTAACTAACTGCAACTGTTAAGGGATGCAGGCTATTTCAACACAAATGGACCGAAAAGCTCTGACAAACAACAGCACGCATTTGAAACACATGTGTGGGACTGTCTGACAGTTATTTACTGTATAGAGAAACAGTTTTTTAACATCCATTCTCTTATGCTGGTTAATGTGTTTCTGTGTAGGCTATATGCAAGAAGATCCATTTTGTATGGATTGTGATTGAGTATGTGTGTGTCAGTGAGAGTAGTAGTTCTCCTCTGGCTGCTTGTGTCACATAGCAGAGCTTTCTGTACGTGGCGACGATCTGACTTGATTACGGTGCGGGGATGTGTTTGTCTCAGGTGTTAACCCGCACTTGTGAATGCTGCAGTGACCTCCAACTACCTCCTTAATGCATTCGAATAAAAGTTGACATTACCCATTTCATGCTTCTTCTCAAATCCCCTTTGGCTGCCGCCCCCCATTTCCAGTTTATACTCTTCCCATCTTTTAAGTGAAGCAGCTGGTGTTGGGGCCGAGTTGTAAGAGTGCAGATAGAATAGTTGCAAAGTCTTTTTTAAAAGAAAGTATGGAGAAGAAAGTTGTCTCAAACTGCGATGTCAGCAACATCACCTTTCCTCTCCTCCAACCCTCCTCCTCCTCCACTCTCATCTATCACTCAAGGTAACATCAAAGCTTAATCACTGGGAGCCATAGTTACACACCCTGTCCAAGCAAGGAAACTCTATCAGGACTTTTGCTCACATGAACATTTACGCACACGCACACGCACACGCACACACACACACACACACACACACACACACACACACACACACACACACACACACACACACACACACACATAAACACACACACATAAACACAGCCTACATGTATCTCAAAAACTGTCCCTCTCCTGACAATTTCTCCACTTCCTGGGAGCAGGTATTGGACTCGTATTGAGGATTTAAGAAAACTAGCACACCCTGATCCGTAACCTCACAGAAACATATACATGCTTTCAGAGACTACTTCCCCAGAGCACCTTACAGTAAAGCGGATGGAGGCTAAGGATGAGGAGGGGGGGTGGAGGAGATGATGTGCCTGATTAAAGAGAACACAGAGAGAAAAGTCTGATATTTAAACCCACTTTGAAGCCTCAAACTGGTAAATAAATGATGTGCTCAAGATAACTCAAGAAATGGCTATGGCTCACACCTGCGGCTTAATGCTTAAATATTCATTTCCTGTCATAGTCACAAACACTTGAGTACGTGTAGGGCCTATAGCTTATCGGAGTGAATTTGTGTGTGATGCATATTGAATTGTAAAGATGTGTGCGCTGAGATATGTTGCTCACAAACTGCTTTGAGTGCAAGTGGAAGAGAAGAGAAAGAATTCAGGATTTATTTTCTCCTAATGATCTACTCATCTAAACATCCTCAAAACCCCCTCATCAGCGGACAGCACAGCGGAGAAGAAGCGAAAGCCCTTCGTGCTTTTCATCCACGCTCTTACTATTCTTTCATCCCTGCAATGCTCATAATGGTCCTGAGATTAGTGCTGGATGTGTTAACTAAACTTCTCATTTGGCAGAAAGGGAGGGTGATAAGACTCCTGTTTGAGAGAATTACTGCAGGATAAAATGAAAAGAGAGAATTTTCAATGCGGATGTTTAGAAGATGAAAGGGGAGCTAATTCAAAGAGGAATTTCAACAACATTTTAGTATAAACTAAAGTAATAAGTATGTCATTGTATCCAATTACACACATTCAGAAACATACACACTTTACACTGCAGATGTTCCCAATTGATGCTAGCCAAACAACGCTAAATAAATGCAATGACTTTGATGATTGCAGATAATACATTTAAATTCAATTTAGTTCATTGTTCTTGGATTGATAGTGTATTGCCGTGTTTTCCACTGCCTGGTGCTCATGTTTTTGGAACCAGCACTTTTTGCTATTCGTTCACCCCCTCAGTGTAGGCGGGACTCTCACGTGAAACTGCCGTTAGATCATCTTTGAAGGGACACACGCTGGATCCTTTCATCAGCAGTTTTGCAGGCTGACATTTTTTTAAAATCTGGGTCGAGTGAATATCGCTATTTACGATGGCTTGGCTATTTCAAAATCGTGGGTTCCTGTGTCGCGCTATTGACAATCCTCTCTGAACAATCAGCGGTCTGCAGTGTTGTTCCTTCTACGGCTCAGTTCGCCTGGAACCTCCACAAAAAAATAGGTGCTAGTTACTATTCACAACTTTTGCTAATGGAAAACCAAAAAAGAGTGAGTCAAGGAAGAGTCAAGCCGAGCAGTATCCAGTAGAAAAGCAGCATATGATACCTGAAGTAGCCTAGTGGAAATCATCATAACTATTGGACTTCGCTCACACAAAGTATGCAAGTACACACACTTTCTCTACACTTCTCCACACTCCACTCTTCATCACTGTCAGCTGATTAATCATTGCATCTGACTGCTCATTAGACCATCTCTTTTAAAACTGCTTGACCTTGCATCAACTTATATCACCTCTCATCTCTACATTTTGCATTTCTTTCTCTGATTTGCTTCTCTTCTCAATCTCTTCATTTCCCAGGCAGCATATGTTTCAGACAGTCTTTCAGGGGCTTTTCTCTTCTGTCAGCCTGAGTAGGCTACAGATATTTCAGCACCTTGATTTCAGAGTAATTACATAGGGATAAATGATGACTCTCCCTGAAAGCATTTCTCCCCTCGTTCTGTCAACCCATGGAACCGGACCTGGGGCACAGCAATCACTCACTGCTGCTCTGCAGGAGGGAGTTTGAATCTGAATGAAGTTTACAAAGACAAATATATATTTCTTTTTTTCTTCTTGATTTTTAGAGTAATTACATAAGGATAACTCTCCTTGTATGCATTCCCCCATCTTTCTGACAGTAACAGGACCTGGGGTACAGCAATCACTTGCTTGTGCTCTGCAGGAGGGAGTTACAATCTTTCAAAAGTTTACACATTACATTTTTTTTCTTAGCATTTGACTTTTTGAATCTCTATTTACACAGGGGCTTTAGCTGAGCATGTGTGCTATTTTTCAGCACCACTATGTCACATTCATGCAGTTATATAGATTCCCACCTGGGAGTTGCCAAGGGCAACTGCATTCAGCTGTTTGCCACTGAACAGTCACCTGAACAACTGGGGATTGCTCATAGGTACTTCAATAATAGCTGTAGAGGGACATCTCATTTACACCTGACCCAGATTGTTTCACCTTCTCCTCTGTTTCAATCCTGTAGTTTTGTACTCAAATACTTTTCATAATTCCCAAAGTAAAAGGACATCATAACTGAGACATTCTTAATCAAATCTGGTTTGTGTGCCTGTGTGAATATCAATTGAAGGGCTTTTCACACCTTTTTGTGATTCCTATCACCTTTACAGAGTGCCTGTTGTTCTTCAAGTCTAAGGGCTATGTGAAGTATATCAGTGAAGAGCATCAAAAGCCAGCCTGATCTTATGTTTGATATCCAGCAGGTTAACAATACCAACTTGAGATTCCGAACAGGTGTGGGGCATCTGTGAGTGATGCATTTGGCTCATGGTAGGAAAAAAAGAGTCCTGTGAGGGAATGTACAATGAATCCAGAAAACAAATAACAGGCACTTTTTAACATCTCTTCTCAGGGACACATCCAAGCTCACTAGGAGTAGAAACCCACTGGTGTCCCAGCAGAAGGCCTCACACCAGGGCCTTAATTTAATCACTGCCCAGCAAGGGGAGAGGCCAAGCAGGCAACAAAGCTGCCCTCCAGCCTTCCATCCTCCTGCCATCAATGCTCCCTGTAGGTTGACCCAGGAGAGGCCCTCCCTCACCCTCCACCCTCCAACCGGGTCGTTTGAAGATAAGAGGAACGGGTGTGAGGGGAGGGACAGCCAAGAGGAGGAGAGGTAGATGAAACCCTGGTTGTTCTCTTTGAACTGCTAATCACTGTGTTTAAAGCTGACCTCGCTTCCTGTCTCTCTTTATGTTTTTGGCTCATTAAAATGTGTACCCTGATAAAGCATCCAGATGGGAGTTCACCATGAATCACAATTCCTACCTCTGTAATCCAGTCAAACATGCATGTCTCATTTTCTTCCCCAAAGATAAAATAATAAATAGAACTGCCTATGAGTCATTGCAACTTGAATGGGAAATGATTAATAATCCAGACCTACACTAATTTGCTATTTCACCAATACAATAATTTAGGAATGAGTCCTTGCTGCTGATACCTGGGGATACTTTATAGGAGAAAGGTTGAGGCTGTTGACAATGTGATCAGGGATATTAAATCAGCCCTGCACTCACCTAGCAATAAAATATGTCTTGGGTGATGTCATCCTAAGTGGCTCTAAAGGCAAACTGTATTGGAAATGCACTGGGATTGGACAACTCGATTAATATTCAAGGAGATCAGGGACATGTGTCCATCTCCATCCACACTGAAATGCCAAAACAATAGGTGAACAGACAAATATTTTCTTCTGCTTCTTCTTTCAGTGTGCAGACAAAGTGGGCATTGCAGCCAACATGTAAGGAGTGGGACAGCCACTGCCCTTTTAATTAGCACAGTTGTCTCAGCTGGTTAGACCTCTGTGCTGTCCCATCCTGCTCTCCATGATCACTTAACTATGTTTCAATATAGATGAACTGGAAAAAGAGTTGTTATTATGGACAAGCATATTGATTGTCAGATCACAGCTTTATTACTGCAAAATCCAATGAATGAAAAAACACACAAAAGGTGTGTAGTGTGGATGGAAGGCCAAAATTGAGTAAAAAATATGTGCTCAGATTAAACTAGTTGATTGTGGACATGGTCTTAGATGCATTCTAATGCAAGGTGTGAACTTCAGTCCATGTCTACTGGATTTTGATCCAATTTGCACTGAAGATACTAAGTCCACAGAGACTGCAGGGAGGAGGGTGGAAGGAGGGCATGATGAGGCGGAGTAGAGAAGGAGAGTATGGTAGCAGGGGATCAATCAATCAATCCCTCCTGTTGGTTTATATTGACTCTGCAGTCCCACTGGGCTACCACGGTCAATGTGCTTTCAGGCATTTTGTGTGGGTCGATGAAGGAGCGTGCCTGGCTTAACACTCAACTTTATAGGGATACATGCGTGTTTGGTTTTTGTAATATATTAGATGATTTTATGCTGAGTCTCTATTGACAGCTGTGCTTGGAATTCATTCTGTCATATAAATCGGTGATGAAAAACTGTCTACATCACACAGTACAAATATCTGTGTAACCTATTAGCCCACACTGATGTCAATGGCCTTTATATTTTGAGCAATGATGGCAAATCCTTCTTCAAATGAGTCAACAATGCTCCAGCCTGTGGGCGGTGCTTGGTTTTTGCTCGACTTGGTCACAAACTTTCTCATTTTACAGCTAAACAGTACACTAAAATGTTTCCTGAAAGCGTTTAAGGCAAGAAATAGGCAATGCAGTAACATAATCTTGATTCATATTTGATCAGTGCTGCCTAGTTTTACAGTTTACAGTTCACAGAAAAGAAAAACAGTCAAATGCAAATCTTGGACATAAAAAAAATAGAGACTAACAAATAGGCAAATAGATGTCAGGTCCTGTTGATCTTTCCCTCCTTTCTGACAGTCCAGATTTTAGGATATGTGAACTTAATGTATGTTCATTTAGTTGTTACAGGAATATTGAATTTAAACTCAATTAAAACTTGATTTAACTTCACTTCACTTCAAACTGATCAAGTGTTACATCTGGGTTAGTTAGTCACAGGCACTGGTACTTAATAATTACTGAACCCTTTCAAGGAAACTCAATTTACAGATGTCACCATTAGGTACCGTAACTCACAGTGACTGATCTTTTAAAAGCACTTAAACTGAATAGAAGTCAGCAATGCTGTGAGTTAACTAGTCCTTGTCTGTCTGATCGGCAGAACAGGTGTTTATGCAACTTAACAGACAAGGTCCTTTCATTGGGACTACATCAGCTGGCTCTGCTGTTAGGCAGTCACTTGCTTTATTGTGTTGTGTTGCTTTGAGTGATGTAACGTGCCATTTACTGTAATGTGTCAATTACTGACGTTTAAAAAAAAATAATAATGCAGAAGCCCAAGTTATGAACAGATACTCTGAAGAGAAACCACAGACTGAAGGGAGCTTGAGTATAAGAAAGTACTTCGAAGAGAGGTAAGTGCCTTTAGATGGAGAGTTCTTTTTTCTTTTTTTCTTTTTTTTATGAGTGCAATAACATTACAATAGGACAATCGGTGCAACAAAACATTACAAGAAGACATAGGACAATTGGACGGTGATAAAACATATTAGGACATTAAGACAAGTACAGTACAACGATTTATGTCTTAGGTTGAGTTTGGCTAGTGTTAGATAGAGAGTTCTTCTGATGAAGACTGGATGGGGTCCAAGGTGAGCATCTTGGTCGACCATCTTTCTGCTTTGGAAAAGATTTTCTTCTGTTTGCTGATTACAGACAAAACCCTTCTGAGCAGCTCATTCTTCCCTGGACATGATATTTGTTCTAATTCTTCCATCTCTTTACATAAATGATAAGAAGACTGTCGGAACACTGGCTAATTGTGTCACAGTGGTGTGTAATAAAAGGATACATATGTAACCAGTTAATTTCCATGCTTGAGTGTGTATGTTTGCAATGAATGTGCATGTGGAAATCCACAGTATTTGTTAGAAATAGATTACAAGACTACTTCTTTTTTTTTAACCCAGCTGGTCATCAATCATCTAAATGACGTGATGCCATGAGCGTACTGACAGGCTGCGAGTGATGGATGATTGACAACCGATGATTACCTGAGCTGAGGGGTGTTTTTATTCCCAAGTGTAAACCTCTCTGGGGCTTTTAGCTTGTTGGTTCAGATTGCAAGATGACATGAGATGGACTGAGAGGGAAATAAATGTACACTAAATAAATCAAAATCAGCTGTCAAAATTGATCAACTGTGTCTATCATTGTTGACTAGATACAATTTGCAAACAACAACAACAACAAGAGATCACATGTTTAACTGTTAACTATTAATGAGCATGCAGGTCTATTTGTAGAAGTAAGAAAACCTTTCTGAAACATTGCATGACTACACAATCCATCCTTCTGAATGGTCAAATCCATCTTAAAATGATATTAGCAGGGTGCTGTGAAAAAGTAGAGATCATAGAAAAGGGTGAAAAGCAACTCATAAGGTGTTACTTTCTATTTAAATTATTAAAGTTCTGCACACGAGTTGGTCACTGACAGCATTGCACATTGTTCACAGTATAATTTTACTTTAGTCTATTTAAAGCTAATTGAACACATTTTCAGCGTCATTTCAATAATGCACCTAAAACATGAATGAATATTATTGTGAATGCCAAACTATCAAAACTGGAGCTTATTTAAACACTGAAAATGTAGGATGATATTTTTTTTTTTTTTCAAATGTTCATGAAATCCACAATTTAGCTTTGGCGTTTACTGTTGCATTATGCTGTAGGTAGATTTATAAAAAATGTGTACTAAAAATGTTAAGAGCATACATTTTTAAAAACAACTCTTATTTGACCTCAATTTGGGAAAAAAATGACCTTTATATCTTTGAGTTACTGCAAACATCACTAGTCGTATTAGAGCTCAGATAATCATTTTTGAAGTGACAAAATGTCTTCAGACAAATTTTGGAAGTGACATACTTTCTACCGACATTTGAGAAGGAAGAAGGAGATGGTGGAGGTTTGGTTTTACAGGAGTAACTTCATGCTTTGTAATGTGTGGTTTTTCCACCACCCAATTTACTGAGCATCTCTGACACTGTGACCCTTCTTTTATTATGAGTCTGAGGAGTGTAAGAATGGACAATGTTTCTTTGAGCTGGCAGGCCCACTCAATAGACTCAAAGTAATAAAAATGAGTTTGAGAGAAAGGCTAAAAAAAAGGAGAGAGCTGGATTGAGTTGAGTTGAGCAGCAGCGGGTGGACTGGCTAAAAAGTGAAAAGGCTTTTTTTATCTGACAGGTTATTGATTGGCTCAAACTTCCCTAAAGGAGACTTTTACTGTAAAAGGAGAAATGGATGCTCAAGCAACCCCTCCTCTCCAATGTTGTCAAACACTTGCAATTATTTGAAATCTTGATGGTATTTGAAATAGTTAGAAAAGTGTAGATCATTGGAATGAACAAGAATAAAGAACTGACACTGTAAAGACAACACAGTTTTCCTCTAAAACATCTTCATATTATTTGCAATATCAAAGGGCTGTCTGTAAAGTTTAATACTAACCAATAAGGCACTGTATAAACATTATTGGGGTGATTAGGGCTGAACCTTATCTTTCCCTTTGTAAAAAAACAAGATCCCAAAAGAATGCAGCATCCTCCCCACAACATGTCAAACTAATAAAATAGTGTTAAATTGGCACATGTTGTTTATTTGTGAATGCAAATTTAATAAGTAATGTCTTGATAAAGCAATCTTGTTGCAAAGGAAGGCTGACATAAAACATGAATTTAGGACGAGAAGAAAACCCTGCTCTTGTCTCCCAAAAATTAAGACTATCCTACCTTCAGCCAAAAATAAAATTTACAATACCCTTCCCCACTAATAATTTCCTTACAGTCCCTAACTGTGAATTAAAAAAAATTGCATTTCTATTTAAAATATGAAAAATTGTAGTTTAATTTCTGACTCACTGAGATTCAACTGTTGATCTATGGTATTTGTTATAATATCAATGGTATTTATGGCCTAGCTTCTTCAAGTTCTGTGTAGATCTCTTCTGATTTTTAAAATCATGTAGGCTACAGTCATTAAAGGCTCATTTAATTTCAAAGCCATGTCATTATACCAAAGTCTTAATAATGCAGCTAAATGTGGCCCCTCAAAAGACCTTTAAGATTTAGACAGAGTCATGAAACTATATTTCGTAAGAGGCATAGCGAGGGTTTTGAACTGTCTATGGTTTGTCTTGGTAGAGAAGAGTTCTTATATGACTAGTTAAAGACCTGTATTATGTCATATACAGTAAAGTAGCATATAGTTTAGTTGGGAAGGTTCAATTACAACATTTTGATAAAGCTTAAAAGCATGCTGGGTCCTGCTTCTCTTAAAGTGTACAGTACTAACATTCATTAAGCATATTTTCTTAATAATACTTTTCTGCAATAGCTCCTTATCAGTTATCACCTCAACAACTGCCCACATAGAGGTTTGGATTGAATAGGGTTTGCAAAACATATATACTGTATAGTACAGTTTTTTACAATCACTTTGCTAGTAATTTCAGAAACTTGACGTAATTTTTCAAAACTCTAGACACAACAAAACTCAAAATGGTCATCACTGTCCAATGTTCAAAACGTTGCATTGTGCAGTCATATCATTAAATAAATCTTGCACTTGCACAATCATTGGTTCCAAAAACTAACTGACTGTGAAGATACCATTGAAACGTTACTTTAGATCACCCACACACAAGCTACCCATAGTTTCAATGGGTCATTGTTCGTACAATCATTAAATATTGTAGTACAAAATAGGTGATACATGTTTCATTATGGTACTAGATGTAAATACATCCCTGTAAAAGTACTGCAGTAGTAGAGAGAGTACTACAGACACAGTGGAATCATTGAACAAAATCTGAAATGTATTGATGAAAAACAATACAGTACAATCACAACATAGGTTTATTTGAATCAAAGCAAAAATACAGGTTTTTACAATCACTTTGCTACTAATTTCAGAACCTTGACATAATTTTTCAAAACTATAGACACAAAACTCACAACGGCATCACTTGTAACACAGGCTGTCCAATGTTCAAAACATTGCATTATGCATTCATATCTTTAAAGAAATCTTGCACTTGCACAATCATTGGTTAAAAAAAATGCCAAAAGCTAGGAAATAGAAAAGAAAAGACAGTACTGTAAAACATCAAATGCAGTGTTCCTCAACTTGCTTGTACTTTACTGTAAAAAGCAAAACAAAGAAGTGATTACTGTATTCTACATCTTCATCAACTCTGTCTTGTGGATTAGGCCACAGGTTGTCATCTACATTGCAATTAGCCAAACATCTTGGAAAAAACCTTCAGGCATGGCAAACAATGTGGTATGAGTATGTATGTATATGTATATACAGTATATATATATATATATATATATATATATATATATATATATATATAAAAAGTATATATCTCAATCATCAGTAATGAGTTGCAGAATTGGACAAGCAATTCCAAGGGCTTGCATGCATACAGTGCAGTACTGTCAATACTGTAAATAGTCTCAAAGGTGGTACATGGGACCATAGAAACAGTGTCTGATAAACAGTAGTACATTACAGTAAAGAATGATGATGAAATATTACATCCATAGATAATGTAGTCTAATTGGTTCATGCTCCACACTAATTGGTGACAATGAATCTCGTTATCTTGAAACTTTCATGATCTAAACATGGAATATTGTTTGTTTGTTTCCATACAACTATGCATTAAGAGTAATGCAACAGTTACTTATCATTTCGACCAGTTGTATCAATTGATAGTTAGATGATTGTAATGAAATGAATAGACAATCATCTGAAATGTAATGTGTGAATTGCTTTTTGAAATAGTAGTATTTTGATGTTAAGTTATGTCATATTAAACAGGTGATCTTTGTTAAATGAACATATGATCTCAGGTTTATGTGTATTGTATCCAAGCAATTGAAACAAGTGTTAGAGTTTTGAAAAAATTTGTATTTTGATCATTGGCTGTGAGTTTTGTGTCTAGAGTTTTGAAAAATGACATCAAGGTTCTGAAATTAGTGCCAAAGTGATCGTAAAAAACTGTAATATACTCCTAAATGCACTGACACATGCACTGATGCATGCAAATGGAAGAACATATACATGCTGTAAGTCCATTCAAACTATATTATTATCTTTCCTGCAGTCTTCACTCAGTTTTCATCAATCCATTATCCTCATGACATATTTCAATTAATCTGCCTATGATTGTGGATGTGTGTGTGTGTGTGTGTGTGTGTGTGTGTGTGTGTGTGTGTGTGTGTGTGTGTGTGTGTGTGTGTGTGTGTGTGTGTGTGTGTGTGTGTGTGTGTGTGTGTGTGTGTGTGTGTCTAAGCATGTACAATGTGTATTTATGTGTTTGTGTGAATTTCACAAGAAATTAAATTGTGAAATTGAAAAATGTTCATAGTCTAGTTTTTGAAGATGAAATTACTTGTATTATTGTGTATTTCTAAATGTTTTACATTAACATAACTGACAAGCAAGAAAGATGTTCCAATCTTGGTGCTCTTCCTCAGACAGCATCAAGATGTTTTGTAGCATCACTTACTAGAAGTGGGAAGTGAAGTCATTGTTATATAATGCCCAGATACATGTAAATGTAAATATTGTATTTATTTCTTTTCCATTTCGCTTCAGAACTTTAAGTACACAATGTCATGTCCACTCACACACCCTGATCCCAGAAAAAAATCTCAGGTGGTGTCCCAGTGGGATTAGTGAGAAAAAAGCACAACTGAAGTGGCGGAAGTATAGATATATAACCCGGTTATCACTGAATGAGAGCTGTGACGCTTCTTTTTGATAATGTGCAGTCTATTGGCCCAAGCCCCAGATGACTGAGGTACTTTCATTCTTGAGGCCTCTGACACAAGCCCCAGCTCTTGTTTATTATTGCACTACAATATATGATTAAACTTACAATTTCTGATACAACTACAGAGCTGCAGAGTGGATTGCTTTAAAGTCTAAAAGGTCGCCCTTCCAGTTAGCCCATTATTAATGATACAGGTTGTTTTCTGAACAGCTCACAGGGAAGAAAGTTGAAAAGTATTGGATGAAATTATGTGAAGTACGCCTATATAGATAGCTGGTAGTTGTATAATGTAGTTTTGAGAGTATAATGTACTTCTCATTGATGCTGAGAGTGGGTGTATTGTGGCTTGTTTCTGTGGTGTCAAAGGCATAAATCAATAAAACATTTGTAATTTTTCCAGTTTATAACAATATGTAATATATGTAAATAAATGTTTCCATGGGTGAATGTGGTTATGTGAGCATAGAGTGCCCTCTTTGCTCACTCGTGAAAAAAAAAATAATAATTGTGCTAAAATATCATCCACCTCCTCTGATTGTGTGGCAGGCGTGCATGCATGGTGTGCACACAACCCATGCTCACACACACACACACACACACACACACACACACACACACACACACACACACACACACACACACACACACACACACACACACACACCAATAAACACTTGCACACATACACACACAATTCTTTCCACCTCACAAAAAAATGTCCTAACTCACCTTATCTCACAACTCATTCGTAATCAAAACTGACACTCCTTGCCTCCACCCAACCCCCCCATCTTCCCCACCTACCCCCTTCTGCTCTCACATCCCAAAATACCAGGCTGCTGAACACTAGACTCTCCCTGTAAGCCCCAGGCCAATTAGTGTGGTGTTGCAGCATTGTTATCTGCCTGTCATGGTGGGTTTCTCCTGCCTTCTCTCTGTATGTGGAAACACAAACTGCTGCTGCCGCGGCTGCTGCCAATGGGCCACAGGCGGCCTGAGAGCCGGAGCGGAGATGGATGAGAAGGAGAGGAGGAAGAGAGGGTGTGTGAGGTGTAGGAAGAATCGTCCTATTTAAAAAAGAGTGACGTTCGAAAATGACTCAAGTTTTTGACTTATATTGTGCACAATGTTGTATCCAGTCATACTGTCTTTCTCTGCTATCATACACAAAATGAGAACAAGGCCAGGGAAAGGTTAGGCTACTTACCAGATGAGGGACCTTCAAAGCATTATTTTTCTCTCTATCATCATCGCATTATACTAGATAGATAATCATCATGCTGTGGTACGGAGAATTAGGAAAAAGAGGAGGAGGGTTAAGATCGCGGTTGTGGACTGAGTCATTTTTAGTAAGAGCTTCATAAAAGCTTCCTAAATCAGGACACTGCCTAAGACTGCTGCTGTTTTCATGTAATGCACGTGTATAAAAAGATATTTTACAGCTCGCTCAAACCTTGTGTGTTGAATTTAGTTGGTGGTTGTTTACCTTTGGATTACAGTTATGCCTTTAAAAACATTTACCAAACCATGTTTCCTCTGACAGAGTTTATCTGCCTATTTATGTCTCTTTATCACCTCCATTCCTGGGATGCTCCTGAAACAGTTTCACTTTTTTTCCTCCTTTATATTTCCTTTAAATCTTGAGTCATATATAGATATGTATTGTATACTTTATCCATGTTTTCTCTATTTTAAACTGACAAGTGCATAAAGCACTTAAACTCACGTGTTAATTACAGCAATTGTGAATTGAAAACATAATACAACATCATTAATGGCAGAATGTTGTGGGAATATAAACTGACGCAGACAACAGTGCCCCGATATAGCTGCAGTCAATGTAGTGCATGGAGCAATAAATACATGAAATACATACGAATGGCAGTGCATTACTTTTCGTAGCTATATGTACGAATGGTTCATGAGAACTGCCTAACAAGCTCAGTATGGATAGAACAACATTAATGGCCATAGGCATAAATGCAATTTGAGAGGTTTGTAGGTGGCATTTATGTGGCCTTAGGACACACAGGGCTAAGGCCACATGAATGCCATCTGTATTTACTAAACCAAAACAATTACATATTTAACAAATTTGATTCATTGATTTAATTTACCCCGTGTACCCCAGCAAACAACGTCATTTCTCCGACAGAAAAAAAAATCAAAAGTACATAGCTATGCCCTGGCCTTACCAAAAATGAGGTTGTCAAACAGTAAGGAGAAAAGAGTTAGTAATAATGACAGCAAAGCCACATAGAATTCTCAGCTCAGAAAGTTGTTTGAGCCAACATGAGGTAGAGCCACAGTAACTAATGCCAGAGATGAAGCCACCACTTGTGAGCTCCTCAGGGTGTGGTGCTGACAACCGCCTAAACAACAAAAAGCCCCCCCCCCCCCCCAAAAAAAAATTATTATATATAATTTTTTTCTCCTCCGTACTCAAAAGACAACCGCCAGACTTTGAAACAGAGGAAGCCTATCACAACATTGGGTCTCTGAAGGGAAAACACCTTGATGGTGTTAACACACTGACAACGTAACTGCTGGAAGTTTGAGAAAGAGAGAGATTGTTTCCCTCTCATACTAAAAGCCAATAATAAAAACTGGTATGCATGTAATTCTCACTGTTTGAGAGCAATATCCTGTCACTCAGAGAATGAAAAAGTAATCCAAACATGGCAGAATTACATAAAAGTGTGTTAATGGCTCACAGATAAGCACATTAAATGCACACCCAACCTGCTAGGCACAATGCCTCCCCTGTGCAGCATATAACACGTATTCTTCCTGAACAATTTTGACAGTGTAACAAAGCTATGTGCCTTGTAATGACAAATGTCAAGCTTCTGTCAGTTAACTACTGTACCTTAGTGAGAACAAAATGTCAACAAGTTGTTATCTGAAGCCCACCACTGTAGCATTTGCTGTAAGTTGAGATGTAGAAATGAGAACATGAATTATTCTGTAATTAATACATGTTTACATAAATCATGGATGTGACATATGGCTTCATTCTCAGCCTACTTTTTCTCTTTTACTCCTGGGGCCTTAAAAGTAAAGACTGACTTTCTTCTTGAAATTAGTAGTAGTAATTCCCCATGAAAAGATGTGACTTTCAGGGGGATTCGCTCCTTGAATCACAAGACAAAAATGGCCCAACAACTCTCTAGAATGTAATTCTCAAAGAAGAAGAACTTTGACTCCCACAGCTCTCACTTGAACTTTGCTTTGTTGGGAGACATTTATGCTGCTTACATTTCACACCCAGACATTTTTGCAACATGGACAGAGGGTAGAGAAGAAGAATACAGATGATCATTTGTGCCAGTGCACATGGATCTGATGTAACTATCAGGACGAGTGACTGAGGAGGAAACGTCCTTTCATGTTGGCAGATGGGATGAGGGTTGATAATTGAGAGCTGGGGCTTTCTGTTACCATTGGTGTTGTCAAGTGGGCACCTCCCCCTTAAGATACTTTCATCCTCTCTATTTTTGTTTTTTAAGCATATGCCCACACAAACTCCTAGAGACTTTGATAAACAGACCCACAGTTATTCACTTCCACCATCAATGCCGATCAGACTTGTAATCATCTACAATAGAGGCAATAGAGAAATAAAATCAGAATCCTGCAGGACACACGGATCGCCGTGGGACAGGAGCATCGCTGCGTTGTGTGGCCAGGACTTGGACGAGACAAGGCTTAGTTTTAGTCTGGGGAGCGAGAACATTTGCATGTAATAATATGTCAAATTAAGTTTTATCAGCTATTTCAGCACACAGTTAGAATACGTAAGCATTTGCATAACATGAATTCATAAAAACTGTAGTACATTGGCCAATTGTCATGAATTACAACATGATCAGAACAGGTAACAGAGTCCCAATAAAGCCTCACCATTATCACTTTAACCTGGTATGTTCTATTATATTTAGAAATAAGGGGAAAAGTCCTGTTATGGTAAAAAAAATTTAAAAAATTACCAAGGAGATAATGTCAAAGAATCGGGATAGGACAAAAGGATCTATCTTCTGTATCAGCAAACCTTAAGCGTAACTTTATAACATAGAAGCTGATAACAATGTTCTAGTGGTAAAATGATTTTCCATATTTTTGACTTCAACTTGCATTTTTTATTTTCAGCTTGAGTCACTGGTTGCCCTTTCTGGTCCTGTGTACAAATCTCAAAACTCATATACATGTGGCATACAAATCCGTAAAGGGTACTCTGCCCTCATCTACCATTCCTCTAGTACCAGCGTCAACTCTACCAAGTAAACAGAGGGGCTGAGTGCTGGACTGTAATTCCGATTTGGGCCTCAGACTGCTACTGACAATCTCTGGAGGGACTGCAAGTTGCTTACATTTGTCTGCTTGAATCCTCTAGTTCCCTTTCTCCCTTAGCTGTCTTAACATACACCTACACAATAATACATTTTTCCTGACTTCAGCATTAGTTTCAACTATTACCACTGGTTTCCTCTATGTGCTGTCCACTGTTATGACTAAAAGCTAGAGAAACTATTTTGTGCTGACGCCCATTGGTCTCCTGAACATGAGGAGCAGAATGTGGGTTGGTGTTTTCCACAATATGACCTAGAGTTGTGATGGGTGGGTGCCCACTGTTGCTTGTTGTTGTTATTGGGGCATTGTCCTCATGACGTTTTTAATGTGCCAAGTTCCTGTGCATTTAGTTTTTAAATTACATGTTTTTTATCTGATGTTTTTTTTTAATTTTTAATTTTAGTTTTTATGTGCTACCATTTTGCACCTCAAATCAACCTCTTGGGAAAAAATAAAATTGCAATAACTTGTTTATTGTTCTCTAAGATAAAAAAAAAGAAGCTTTTAGCTGAAGTTCAAGCAGGAAGACAATTATCATTTTAATTTCCTCATCACGCCTGGTCTCCACCTCTTAATTACTATCCAGTCGACTCGTGGGTTATGTGCACAAGCTTTTCTGTCTCTTTGCTGTCACGGTGCTATGACCCTCTACTTCACCACCTCCACTTCTGTCAAGGACTCATCAACAGTTCCACAGGAGGAGGCCTCTCCAGAATGGATGCAAACAATTGTTGTTGATTGTTTTCAGTCCCAACAGTAAAAGATTTCTGTTTACTGTCAGTTGCTGTGCTGCCATGGAAAAAGAGCATCCTGGCAGGATATGTCAGAGAAGTGATGGGTACAGGTATCTTAGCAATTGGCTGAAGTTTTGCCAAGTTTTAAACCATAGTCCTATAATAGAGCTAAAATGACTGCACTCTTGTAGCTAATACTAATTATCTTCCTCTCTGTTCTTTTCATGCTCATTTATTGGGCCTGCACAGCTTGTGAATCTTCTTTGGCACACCTTGATGCTTCCCTCACGTAATGTATTTTTCTCTATGGGGGCTGTTTTTTTACACACACATGGTTGTGTGGCAACCAAGACTGCCATGGTATTTACTCTTGACTTACAACAGCCCTGTTTTATTTCATTTCTCATAAGGCCAGTTTGATTTTGTGCTATGTTAATTCCCCCAAAAACTTTTCTTTACTGTGTGTGGGAAAATGTGGAGGAGCATTCAGGTTCTTTTTTTTTTTTTTGAGTGGAGGAGAAAGAGACCCATGAATAGTAGTAAGTCTCATTACTTTGGTAAATGGGTAAATGCCCCATGGCCTGTACCACCTACATTATGCCAGCTGCAGGAGCAAATTGGTCTCCAGGGATTTCATAGACAGCTGTGTGTGTGTGTGTCTGTGTGTGTGTGTGTGTGTGTGTGTGTGTGTGTGTGTGTGTGTGTGTGTGTGTGTGTGTGTGTGTGTGTGTGTGTGTGTGTGTGTGTGTGTGTGTGTGTGTTTTCTTTACCATTCAAACT